>NC_057796.1:275349134-275467259 GCF_018294505.1 Triticum aestivum | reverse complement strand
GCCGCGCGCTCGCCACCGGCGCTCGCCGCCCCGCCGGCGACCCCCCTCCTCCGGCGCCGCCTGTCCTCCCTCGGCCCTCCCCTCCTCCGGCCAGGCCTCGCCGGCCACTGCCTCGCCGCCGGAGCCGAGCCCGACCTCCGGCCCAGATCCGATCGAGCGGTAGCCTCCCCGTTGACTTCCCTCGCCCTAATATTTTCTAAGTCCCAGATTTTTTCTCAGCATATGCTCCTGTTCCCGATGCCGTAACTTTGTGCATGTAGCTCCGATTCGCGCATATAATATGTCAAATTGTTCGCCTCGGGATGCTCTTCATTTTGTTCAATTGCACCATTTTCATTAGAGGTCATCTTGATGCCCAAATCTTCGTTGGAAGAGGGCTAGTTGCTGTTAATCTCTGGTTCTTATCAGAACTTGGAGATTTGTCATTTTTGTATCATTTATTCTGTGCAACTTATGAGCATGAGCTCTACATGTGTTTTGAAGTATGCCATGCCATCTTTCCAGTGGTATAGTCCATGTATTTTTGTGATCTTCGTGGTGACTAGCACAAGCATGCAAAGTAGGCCGCGTAATATTTCTGATTTCAGGGACAGTGATTTCTCTAAGTCTTTGTCTGCTGTAATTTTGTTGCCATGTAAACTTGATGCTACAGAGAGATACATGCATATTTTGGAGATGTTCACTAAGGATGTTTTGTAGATATAGTTGTAATTGATCCATTCCTGCAATGTTTTACAATTTTAGAGTACCATAGCATGACTCAATCTTGCTCTACTTTTGCTATAAAATATTTCTGGCAGATTCTTAACATGACATGCATTTTTGCCAAGCTTATTCTAGTTGATCCACACATGCTATGTAATTGCACTTGCCATGGATTGCTTCTTAAACATGCCATCTTGCTGTAGGTATGCTTGGTTTTTCATGCATTGCTCTGTAGTGAGTGCATCAAGCTCACAAAGAGGCCTACATATTAATATTTTGCCATGCTCTGTTTTCTGCTAAGTCTGAAACCTGATAACGAAACTTGCTATGTTTACATGCTTGCCATCATTTCTTCTGCTCCTTTTGGCTTATGGTCAGTAAGGGACTTTTGTCATGTGCATTTAGTAGAACTCTACCATGCCTTGTTTTGCTATGTTAAGTTCCTGTAGCATGTTGATTTCGTGCTCTGAACATTGCTACCTGATGCTGATTTCTGCCATGTCCAGTTTTCCACCAAGTCTGTGAACCTGTAATCTTTTACACTTTTGCCATGCTTGTTTGAGCTTGATATGTTATGAACTAGCAGTAGCTCAGTGTTCATCTTTTGTCAAGCATCTTCTGTAGATTACTGCCATGTGCTTTGTTGCTATGTTGGGGTGCTGTAGCATTGTTACTTGTTGTATTTTAAGTGCTATCTTGCTGTTAATCGCAGATTAGTGTCATTCTTGTTTTGCTCGCCATTTGCAAACCGTGTCTCCGATTCCGGTGATCTTTATATCGATTTCGACCGAAATCATCTCATCTTTCCAGTGGCATGCTTGGTTTGCCATGTTACTGCCATGTTCATCATTTTCCTTCCGGAGCACGCATATGCATCACATATCATAACCTGCATATCATACATGTCTTGCATCATGTTGCTTGCGCATTCCTCGTTGTTGATTGTGGTTCCGTTTGTTTGTGTTCTTGTCTTGGGTAGAGCCGGGAGACGAGTTCGTGAACGAGGAACCTGTCGAGTACACTTACGAGGATCAAGCTTTCGACAACTCTGAGAATCTTGCAGGCAAGATGACCACCCCTCGAAATCACTTCTATCTTTGCTATGCTAGTTGTTCGCTCTATTGCCATGCTCCGCTACCTATCACTTGCTATATCATGTCTCCTATTTTAGCCATGTCAGCCCCTAACCATCCTTTCCTAGCAAACCGTTGTTTGGCCATGTTACCGCTTTTGCTCAGCCCCTCTTATAGCGTTGTTAGTTGCAGGTGAAGTTGAAGTTTGTTCCATGTCGGAACATGGATATGTTGGGATATCACAATATCTCTTATTTAATTAATGCATCTATATATTTTGGTAAAGGGTGGAAGGCTCGGCCTTATGCCTGGTGTTTTGTTCCACTCTTGCCGCCCTAGTTACTGTTATACCGGGATTATGTTCCTTGAGTTTGCGTTCCTTACACGGTCGGGTGATTTATGGGACCCCCTTGACAGTTCGCCTTGAATAAAAACTCCTCCAGCATGGCCCAACTTTGGTTTTACTATTTGCCGCCTAAGCCTTTTCCCCCGGGTTTTCGCGAGCCCGAGGGTCATCTTATTTTAACCCCCCCGGGCCAGTGCTCCTTCGAGTGTTGGTCCAAACTGAGCAGACTGCGGGGCCACCTCCTGGAAACTCGAGGTCTGGTTTTACTCGTAGGATGTCTCATCCGGTGTGCCCTGAGAACGAGATATGTGCAGCTCCTATCGGGATTTGTCGGCACATTCGGGTGGCTTTGCTGGTCTTGTTTTACCATTGTCGAGATGTCTTGTAAACCGGGATTCCGAGACTGATCGGGTTTTTCCGGGAGAAGGTTTATCCTTCGTTGACCGTGAGAGCTTATGATGGGCTAAGTTGGGACACCCCTGCAGGGTAATATCTTTCGAAAGCCGTGCCCGCGGTTATGAGGCAGATGGGAATTTGTTAATGTCCGGTTGTAGATAACTTGTCACTTGAACCAATTAAAATACACCAAGTGCGTGTGTAGCCGTGATGGTCTCTTCTCGGCGGTATCCGGGAAGTGAACACGGTCTGTGTTATGTATGACGTAAGTAGGTGTTCAGGACCTCTTCTTGGTCTTTGCCAGATGACGCTCGTTCCATTGCTTCTCTTCTCGCTCTCATTTGCGCAAGTTAGCCACCTTATATGCTTTTGCCGCTGCAGCTCCACCTCTTTGCACCTCTTTGCCCTATAAGCTTAAATAGTCTTGATCTCGCGGGTGTGAGATTGCTGAGTCCCCGTGACTCACAGATACTTCCAACACCAGTTGCAGGTGCCGACGATGCCAGTGCAGATGATGGCGTCGATCTCAAGTGGGAGTTCGATGAGGAACGTGGTCGTTACTATGTGTCTTTTCCTGATGATCAGTAGTGGAGCCCAGTTGGGACGATCGGGGATCTAGCATTTGGGGTTGTCTTATTTTCATCTGGATTTTGACCGTAGTCGGTCTATATGTTTGTATTTTGGATGATGTATGAATGATATTTATGTATTGTGTGAAGTGGCGATTGTAAGCCAACTCTTTATCCCATTTTTGTTCATTACATGGGATTGTGTGAAGATGACCCTTCTTGCGACAAAACCACTATGCGGTTATGCCTCTAAGTCGTGCCTCGACACGTGGGAGATATAGCCGCATCGTGGGCGTTACATATAACCCGGATAATAAGGTTGGTACCTCAACTCCGGCTTACCAGTCTTGACAATGCTGATTGTGCGCGACTAGCACTGTGAATCAAAATTAAGCCGGCGGAATAAGAACCGCCGTGTACACTGTTGATACAACCAGAAGAACTTGTTGTAAATCAGAAAATCAAAACTTAGGGGCTTCCGGTTCGAATACGACCAGAGACCCGTCCCAAAGGGGTTAAGCTAAGATTCGAGCGCGACCCCCAGTGGGTTTGGCGATGCCGATCAAGAGGGTACCGACAGCTATGTTCTCTTTGGTTCGAATACGACCCATGTTAGAACAGGAAGCCCCCAAATGACCTTAAGAGTTGTTTAACGATGCTGATTCGAATACGATCCACGTCGGTTCCCAAAGGGGGTTGAGCTATGATTCAAATATGATCAAAGAAAACTCCCCAATGAGCTCGGCACTTTTCCAATCAAATGGGTATCGACAGCTATGTTCTCTTTGGTTCGAATACGACCTATGTTTGAACAGGAAGCCCCCAAGTGATTATATTGCGTACGGCTAGATTCGAATACGATCATAAGCCGGATCCACCTCCAAGTTACCATGTGATCTTGTAATGGAAACAACACATTTACCTTTGGAGGAGAAAAAAGGACAGAGGTTCTGCTTTATTGCTTATCATAATATATACATGGCTTATAGAAATATGTACATTATGAGAGCCGGTGGCTCAAGTGTAATAAGGCCGAAGCTGAGCTATGTTCCACGGCCGACGGGTCTCTTCCTCCGACTTACGTGAATCTTTATGCTCTCGAACGTCAATACGGTAGTATGACCCGTTGTGCAAGTTCTTGCTGACCACAAAGGGCCCTTCCCAAGGCGGGGATAACTTGTGCGCATCTGTTTGATCTTGGATGAGCCGGAGCACCAGATCACCTTCCTGGAAGACCCGGGACATAACCCGGCGACTGTGATAACAGCGCAGGTCTTGTTGGTAAATCGCTGAGTGAGCTGCTGCCACATCACGCTGTTCGTCCAACAAGTCAAGAGCATCTTGGCGCGCCTGTTCATTATCCGCCTCAACATAAGCCGCCACTCGAGGCGAGTCATGACGGATGTCACTGGGGAGGACTGCTTCCGCTCCATAAACCATGAAGAAAGGCGTGTAACCCGTAGACCTGTTAGGAGTAGTATTGATGCTCCATAACACGGAGGGTAACTCCTCCACCCAACAACCCGGCGTCCGTTGCAAAGGGACCAAAAGCCGGGGCTTGATGCCTTTCAGAATCTCCTGATTAGCTCTCTCAGCTTGACCATTGGATTGAGGGTGAGCCACCGATGAAACATCAAGTCGAATATGCTCTTGTTGACAAAACTCCTCCATGGCGCCTTTGGACAGATTGGTACCATTGTCAGTTATAATGCTATGTGGAAAGCCAAAGCGAAAGATCACCCTTTTCATGAACTGAACCGCCGTGGCTGCGTCACACTTGCTAACTGGCTCTGCTTCAACCCACTTTGTGAATTTGTCAACTGCCACCAAGAGGTGGGTCTTCTTGTCCTTGGACCTTTTAAAAGGCCCAACCATATCAAGCCCCCAAACCGCAAATGGCCAAGTGATTGGTATCATCCTCAGCTCCTGAGCCGGCACATGAGCCCGTCGCAAGAACCTCTGGCAACCATCACATTTACTAACCAAGTCCTCCGCATCAGCATGAGCCGTCAGCCAATAAAAACCATGACGAAAAGCCTTGGCCACAAGGGATTTTGAGCCGGCATGATGGCCACAATCCCCTTCGTGAATCTCACGCAGGATTTCTTGACCTTCCTCAGGGGAGACACAACGTTGGAACGTTCCCGTAACACTGCGGCGATGCAGCTCACCATTGATAACAACCATTGACTTAGACCGCCGGGTTATTTGTCTGGCCAAAGTTTCATCCTCAGGCAAATCTCCCCGGGTCATGTAAGCCAGATAGGGCACTGTCCAGTTCGGGATGATGTGGAGAGCCGCCACCAATTGTGCCTCCGAGTCAGGGACAGCCAAGTCTTCCTCTGTAGGCAACTTAACAGAAGGGTTATGCAAGACGTCCAGGAAAGTATTGGGTGGCACCGGTTTTCGCTGAGAGCCCAGCCGGCTTAAAGCATCAGCCGCCTCGTTCTTCCTGCGATCGATGTGCTCTACCTGGTAACTCTGAAAGTGTCCAGCAATGGCATCAAATTCACGGCGATAAGCCGCCATGAGAGGATCCTTGGAATCCCACTTGCCTGATACTTGTTGAGCCACTAAGTCTGAGTCGCCGAAGCACCTTACCCGGCTCAAGCTCATCTCCTTAGCCATCTGAAGACCATGGAGCAAGGCCTCGTACTCAGCCGCATTGTTAGTGCAAGGAAACATCAACCGTAACACATAATGGAACTTGTCACCTTTAGGGGAAGCCAATACAACTCCAGCCCCCGAGCCCTCCAATTGCCTGGACCCATCGAAGTGAATAGTCCAATATGTGTTATCGGGCTTTTCTTCGGGCACTTGTAGCTCTGTCCAATCATTGATGAAATCCACCAAAGCTTGAGATTTTACAGCAGTGCGTGGTACGTATTTTAGACCATGAGGCCGGAGCTCTATAGCCCACTTAGCCACTCTCCCTGTGGCTTCTCTGTTTTGGATGATATCTCCAAGGGGAGCAGAACTAACCACAGTGATAGGGTGACCCAGGAAATAATGCTTAAGCTTCCGGCTTGCCATGAACACACCATAAACAAGCTTCTGCCAATGTGGATACCGTTGTTTGGACTCGATGAGCACTTCGCTGACATAATAAACCGGCCGCTGAACCGGATGCTCCTTACCCTCTTCCTTGTGCTCCACCACCACAGCCACACTGACGGCCCGTGTGTTAGCAGCTACATACAGCAATAAAGGCTCCTTGTCAACCGGAGCTGCAAGGACTGGGGGCTCTGCCAGCTGTCTCTTCAAATCCTCAAAAGCAGTATTAGCAGCATCATTCCAGACAAAGTCATCAGTTTTCTTCATCAACTGGTACAATGGCATGACCTTCTCACCCAATCGGCTTATAAACCGGCTTAAAGCAGCAATACGACCCGCCAGGCGCTGGACGTCGTTTGTATACGCCGGCTTAGCCAGAGAGGTGATTGCCTTGATCTTCTCCGGGTTAGCCTCAATGCCTCTGTTAGAAACCAGAAACCCAAGAGCTTGCCTGCAGGAACACCAAAAACACACTTGGTCGGGTTAAGCATCATCTTGTAGACCCAGAGATTATCAAAGGTTTCCCTCAGATCATCTATCAAGGTTTCCTTCTCCCTGGACTTAACCACAATATCATCCACATAGGCATGAACATTGCGCCCAATTTGGTTATGAAGACAGTTCTGTACGCAACGCTGATAAGTCGCCTGTGCACTCTTGAGTCCAAAAGGCATAGACACATAATAGAAGGCTCCAAAGGGAGTGATAAACACCGTCTTCTCCTGGTCCTTAACTGCCATTTTAATCTGAAGGTATCCAGAATAAGCATCCAAGAAACTTAAGCGCTCGCAACCCGCCGTAGCGTCAATGATTTGATCAATACGGGGAAGGGCAAAAGGATCAGCCGGACATGCCTTGTTTAAGTCCGTGTAGTCCACACACATCCGCCAGGTGCCATTCTTCTTAAGCACGAGCACCGGGTTAGCTAACCACTCTGGGTGAAAGACTTCAACAATAAACCTGGCCGCCAAGAGCCGGGCCACCTCTTCACCAATAGCTTTCCGCCGAACGAATTGTCTCACCGGCTTAAATTTCGGATCAACATTGAGAGTGTGCTCAGCGAGTTCTCTAGGTACACCTGGCATGTCAGAAGGTTTCCATGCAAAAATGTCCCTATTCTCACGGATGAACTCGATGAGCGCGCTTTCCTATTTTGGATCCAGATTGGCACTGATGCTAAACTGCTGAGATGAATCACCTGGAACGAAATCAACAAGTTTAGTCTCATCAGCCGACTTAAATTTTATTGCCGGCTCATGCTCCGTAGTTGGCTTTTTCAGAGAGGTCATATCTGTTGGGTCAACATTGTCCTTGTAAAACTTCAACTCCTCTGTTGCACAAACAGATTCTGCATAAGCCGCATCACCTTCCTCACACTCCAAGGCCACCTTCCGGCTGGCATGAACCGTAATGGTCCCATTGTGACCCGGCATCTTGAGCTGCAAATACACGTAACACGGCCGTGCCATGAACTTGGCGTAAGCCGGCCGCCCAAATATGGCATGATACGGACTTCTTATCTTGACCACCTCAAAGGTTAATTTTTCCACCCTGTAGTTGTACTCGTCTCCAAAGGCCACTTCCAACTCGATCTTACCAACTGGATAAGCCGACTTACCAGGCACCACACCATGGAAAATAGTATTGGACTGGCTGAGGTTCTTATCAATCAACCCCATACGACGGAAGGTCTCATAATAGAGGATGTTAATGCTGCTGCCTCCATCCATGAACACCTTAGTGAACTTATATCCTCCCACCTGAGGAGCCACCACCAGGGCCAAATGACCCGGATTATCAACCCGGGGAGGGTGATCCTCCCTAATCCACACAATAGGCTGCTCAGACCATCTTAAATAGCATGGCACCGCCGGCTCAACAGCATTCACAGCCCTCTTATGAAGCTTCTGATCTCGCTTACACAGACTGGTGGTAAATACGTGATACTGTCCACCGTTAAGCTGCTTTGGATTGGACTGATAACCCCCCTGCTGCTGTTGATGACCCTGGCCAGACTGCTGATTAAAGCCCCCTTGACCGTTCTGAGGATTAGAATTTGAGCCGCCGCCCGGGCCATGAAAACCGCCAGCGCCTGAGCCGCCGCCCGGGCCATGGTTGCCATTAAAGGCATTGGAATTCTTAAAGGCTTTCATGATTGCGCAATCCTTCCATAGATGAGTAGCTGGCTTCTCCCTAGAGCCATGCCTTGGACAAGGCTCATTCAACAGCTGCTCCAGCGTCGGGCCTCCCCTTGCGTCACTGGTTATTCCTTTTGAGCTGGCGTTGGCCACGAACTCTAGGCTGCCGTCAGCCTTACGCTTGCCACCTCCTTGGTTCCCCGGGTTATGCTGAGGACCCTTGCCATTGCCGTTCTTCTTTCCCTTCCCTGTCCTTTCATCATCTAAAGCGGGGTCCTTGGTACTATCAGAGTCGGCGTACTTGACGAGAGCCGCCATCAGCGTACCCATATCATTGCAGTCGCGCTTAAGCTGCCCGAGTTTCCTCTTCAAGGGTAGGAAACGACAATTTTGTTCCAACATTAAGACTACAGAGCCGGCATCCATCTTATCAGATGAATGTATTATCTCTTTGACCCGGCGAACCCAATGTGTCGTAGACTCACCCTCCTGCTGTTCACAGTTAGTCAAATCCACAATTGACATAGACTGCCTACAGGTATCTTTGAAGTTTTGGATGAACCGGGCTTTCAACTCAGCCCAAGACCCGATGGAATTCGGTGGTACCCCCTTCAACCAAGTGCGGGCAGTCCCATCTAGCATCATGGTGAAGTACTTGGCCATCGCCGCTTCACTGACCTCCAGCAATTCCATGGCCATCTCCTAACTCTCGATCCAGGCTCCGGGTTGTAAATCAGCCGTGTAATTAGGCACCTTCCTAGGGCCTTTGAAGTCCTTGGGTAGACGTTCATTGCGGAGAGCTAGCACTAAACATGGGACACCTCCAGTCCTCGTAGGGATACCCACGTCGACGGAAGTCGTCGGATAAGCCGGGGGAGTTTGGTAAGCCGTCAACTGAGGCACCTGCTCCGCCTCCTGCCGCGCTCTGTCTTGGTCTGTTGCGTGAAAGGCTTCGTTATGATCCGGGCCCTGGCCAGGGGGCAAATCATCGCGTCGGACATTACTTGAGCTGGTCGCTGAGACCATGTGTCTGCTATAACTCGGGCTCCGGCCCGGACGAGGGGTTGAATGTATCCTGTCCCGGCTGTAAGAGTATGCCTCTTGCTGCGTCAGCGCTGTCTGAAGGAGTTCTCTGACCCGGCGGGTTTCAATAGCCGTTGGAGAGTCGCCGTCAATTGGGAGAGCCGCCAGCCGTGCTGCTGCGGCGACCATGTGCTCCAGCGGGTTAGCATAATGACCCGGTGGTATTGGCACATACTGAGGCGGGGCAGGGTTCACCCGGGGAGGCCCCATCACTTGTGGCTGAACAGGGGTCCCAGACCCGGGCACTATGATCCCCGGCGGGTTACTAGACCCTGCACCTGGCGTGTTGAAGAGGTTTCGAGGATCGTAGACCAGAGGGAGTCGAGATTGGGCCTTTTGATGCCTCCTTCTCATGACCTCATTGGACGCGTTCTGATCCATCGTGAGCCGGAAGGACTGCGCCTGAATCAACTGAATCTGGGCGTCGAGAGCCGCCCTCTCCGCAGCCATCCTGACCCCTTCCGCCGCCAGATCCTCCTTGGCTTTCACTAGATCTAACTTTAACTGCGCCACCTCCGCGTCATGCTGAGCTTGATCCTCCGGGTCAACCGTGGCGGTCAACAGGGCCGTCATCTTGTCCATGAGATCCATCAGCACCTGAGCCGGTGAGGGCACCGGGTTTCTTGACCCGGCGGTAGGGTTTTGAACAGGTTGTGCACCGGCCATGAAGATTCCAACCTGGCTCGGCGGCTCAAAAGGGTCCGGAATACTGTCACCATCGGAACAACCCCTCAGCCTGCCATCTTGAATTTGATACAACGAGTTTGACTCGTCTGTGGACGATTCGCCGTCAGAGCCGGCGGCCGTCCCATCACCAGATCCGGATCCATCAGAGAGCCCTCCATGGACACATCCCACAAAAGCATGCTTCAAGGCAGGCAGGGCCCGGGCGGGTCGTGCGCGCTGAGCCGTCTCGATGAGATCGGCGCAGAGATCCGGCTCAGGGCCCAGCTCACCAATCTTGCCAATGAAGACTTGAATTCTGCCGAAGGGGACCCGGTACCCGTACTCAATTGAGGCGACGTCGGGGCCCCAGTTTGCATCGTCGATGTAGAGCTTGCCGCGACGACTCTTGGTCATCTGGCCCACAGCGTATCACTTGAGCCCTTCGAAGCTGCCCTTCAAGAACTCAAATCCACTGTGCGTTGGCCCCACGGTGGGCGCCAACTGTCGTGGAATTGTCACGGCAGATGTCCTCGAGCTAGGACTTAGTCGTGAAGCCATCGCAACTAGGAAGCTTAAAGGGGTTAAGCGGGACAAGGAACACGAGGGTTATACTGGTTCGGCCCCTTACGGTGAAGGTAAAAGCCTGCGTCCAGTTGAGGTGGTATTGATTAGGGTTTCGATGAGCAGGGAGCTTGATTGCTATGCCTGGCTCTCGATGAGATCTTTCTTGTCCTGAACCGCCGCCGGGTCGTCCCTTTATATAGAGAGGTTGACGCCCAGCGGCTCTCAGAGTCCCGGCCGGCTCATAAGATAATCCGGTTCGGACTCTCAACTATTCTTGTCTTACACTACAAGTTCTACCATAATGGCGGTTCTAACTACGGGCCTTAAGCCATCTCCGGGTCTTAAGCCCATCTTTGGCCCACCGTCTTCAAGCTTGGCGCCAGGCTTCACGCGATGACCATTATGAGTAACCCGGCCCCTCCGGGCGGGTGACTCTAAGGTTTATATCCTCAACAGGTCTGGCGTACCGTAAAACGGAGGAAACAGACTTGTGTTGGAGCGCTACGGTCGAAACGGGTGTCCTGTTCATGGGGAGGGGTGTGGCGTACTACAAAACAGGACTCCACGGGCTACTGTTCACCCACCGTCAACTTCCGTCAGCCTCCACCTACACTGTTCATCCACCACGTCTTCCTCCTGCCTCCACGAGCTACTATTCATCCACCGGCGACTATTCATCTAGCCCTCCATCGGTTACTGTTCAACCAGCCCTCCACAGGGTCCTGTTCATCCACCCCAACCAGCTCGGAAGTGGCGGCCTTCTCTCGGGGTCCTATTCATTCAGCGGCAACCGCCTACTATCACGGGGTCATGTTCATCCAACCTCCACAGGGAACTGTTCATCCAACCCCAACCACGTCGCGACTCGTTCAACCAACCCCCACTTTCACTCTTCATCAAGAGGCAGCAGGTTCGATCAGCTTCAGTAAGCAGCAACAGCAGCGATTGATCGGGTTCAGTTAGCAGCGCAGGAGTCGGTCGGGTTCAGTTAGCAGCGAAGGGATCGATCGCTCGGGTTCAGTAACGTAGCTAGTGCAATTGCTCGGGTTTACTAAGCAAAAGCCTCGCTCGGGTTCAGTTAGAGTCCAACGCCTCACAGACACGCGCGTACATGTACGAGAGAAACGCGCAATCTCTCCTTGCATCGCTCGGCCCCGACCACCCACCGTAATCGGGAACTCCCCAAAATTTTCCTCGCCTCGCTTCTACCCTGATTTTTTCCGTCATGGACGGCCCAAAGAATGTCATGCAGGTGCGTCCCTGGCCTGCCCAGGATGAAAAGCCCATTTTATGTCATGATTTTTTGTCATAGAAGTAGGAGCCCACCACATCTATGATGATACGTGCTTTTGTCACAATTATCGTCACAGAAGTGTCATGAGCATGACAGAAAAAATTCTGTTCGGGCCAAAATGTCACGGATGTGTCTTTTTTTGTGGTGATACTAAGGAGTAATCCCCCAAAACAATTTCAAAAATGAAGCTCTCTATAAAGAGATCAAAAATCTTAGGTTTGGGAGCAAGAACACGAGGGAGAGAGCTACCACGATTTGTTTTTGGAGGTAAGAGTTGAAGTGGGTTGAAGCCCTAAGTGAGTGGGGTCGTTTGGACCCCAAAAGGCATCTTGGCGCGACCAAGGGGTGGCCACGCCCTGTTGCCTTGTGGGCAACAGGTGCACCCCCTGGGATGTATTCAGTGCCAAAAAATCTCAAATATTCCAGAAAAATCATGTTAAATTTTTTTGATATTCTGAGCACCTTTATTTTAGGGCCATTTTTTATTGCACAGATAATTCAGAAAACAGGATAATCATGGCATTTTACTTCATTAAACTATAAATAACATAGAGCAAACTAAAATTACACAAGGTTGTGCTTACTAAATTCATCGACCACATGCCCCTAAAAAAGAATCCATTAATAAGGTTGATCAAGTCTTATTAACAAACTATTTCCGAGTAACATGAAACCGAAGAATCTTCGTATAACACTAAGTTACCTCAACGGGGATATGCATTTCCCTAACAATAAGAGTTTCATATTTCTTTTTGACAAACGGAAGAGGAAATTCAAAAACCTCGAATAGTGATTGTCATAATTCTTTCAATGGAGTTGATACTATTCACTTCGAAAATATACAATATGCTCATTACCATTGGCATGCAAAGTGACCTTGCCTTTGTTGCAACCAATAACAGCCCCTGTAGTATTAAAAAGGGTCTACCAAGGATAATCAACATGTTTTCATCCTCGGGCATATCAAGAATAACAAAGTCTGTTAAGATAGTAACATTCGCAACTACAACAGGCACATCCTCACAAATACTAATAGGTATGGCAGTTGATTTATCAGCCATTTGCAAAGATATTTTAGTAGGTGTCAACTTATTCAAATCAAGTCTTCTTTATAAAGAGAACGGCATAACACTAAAACCAGCTCCCAAATCACATAAAGTAGTTTTGACGTAACTTCTTTTAATGGAGCCTGGTGTAGTGGGTACTACTGGATCTCCTAGCTTCTTAGGTATTCCTCCCTTAAATGAATAATTTGCAAACATGGTTGAAATTTTAGCTTCAAGTATATTTCTTTTATTAGTGACAATATCTTTCATGTATTTAGCATAACGAGGCATTTTCAAAATATCAGTCAAACGAGTGCGCAAAACCACAGGCCTAAGCATTTCAACAAAGCGCTCAAAGTCCTCCTCATCCTTATTTTTCGGAGGCTTAGTGGGGGAAAGGCATGGGTTTTTTAACCCATGGTTCTCTTTCTTTACCATGTTTTCTAGCAATGAAATCTCTTTTAGCATACTTTTTTATTCTTAGGAGGTGGGTTATCAAGATCAACAACAGGTTCTATTTCTATATCATTATCAGGTTCTTTATCATTGTCTGGTTGAGTTTCAACATGCACATCATCATTATCATTATCATTAGGTGGACGTTCATTACCAGATTGTGTCTCGGCATCAGAAATAGAAACATCATTACTATTCGCAAAAGGTTTTTCTACCATAGGTTCACTAGAAGCATGCAAAGTTCTATCATTTTCTTTTCTTTTTCTTCTTAGATGAACTGCATCAATATTAATACTCTAAGAGTCTTTCACAATTCTTTTAGGATGACCTTCAGGATACAAAGGCTCCTGAGTCATTCTACATCCTCTAGTCATTACCCTAACAACATGATCATAGAATTTATTATTCATTTCATTAAGCAAATTATTTTGTGACTTAGCGACTTGTTCTAACTGAGCATGAACCATGGATGCATGTTTACTTAAACCTCTAACATCATTAGCAATTCTAAACATCAAGTCACTCAAACGATCAATCATCATAGCATTACATTTCAATTGATTGCTAAGATACATGTTGACGTGTTCTTGCTTAACAATGTAATTATCAAATTCATCGAGGCATTGACTAGCAGATTTATTGTAGGGGATATCACCCTCATCGAACCTATAAAGAGAATTTATCTTTACTACTTGTGTCGGGATATTGAGTCCACGTATTTCTTCAATAGGTGGTAAATTCTTAACATCTTCAGCTTTAATTCTTTTTATTCCATAGACTTCTTTGCCTCTTGCATATCTTCTGGACTGAGGAATAGAATATCTCTCTTCTTCGGAGTTGGTTTAGGTGGTGGTTCAGGAAGTGTCCAATCATCGGCATTCCTTAGTATATTATTCAATAGTCCTTTAGCTTTTCAATAGTTCGTTCCCTGAAAACACAACCAGCACAACTATCTAGGTAGTCCCAAGAAGCATCAGATAGTCCATTATAAAAGATATCAAGTATTTCATTTTTCTTAAGAGAATGATCAAGAAAAGCATTAAGTAAATGGAGAAGCCTCCCCCAAGCTTGAGGGAGATTCTCATCTTCAATTTACACAAAGTTAAATATTTCCTATAAGGCAGCTTGTTTCTTATGAGCAGGAAAATGTTTTTCAGAGAAGTAATATATCATATCCTGGGACTACGCACACAACTAGGAGCAAGGGTATTAGACCATTTCTTAGCATCACCTATTAATGAGAAAAGAAACAACTTAAGAATATAGTAGTAGCGAATTTTTTCCTCATGAGCAAATAGGGTGGCTATATAATTCAACTTAGTAAGGTGTGCCACAATAGTTTCAGATTCATAAAATGGAAAGGATAAGATTCAACCAAAGTAATTAACCCAGGATCAACAGAGAATTCATAATCCTTATCAGTAACACAGATAGGAGAAGTAGCAAACTCAGGATCATATTTCATTCTCTCTATCATAGACTTTTCTTTCAGCTTACTCAATAGTTTCTTAACATCATCTCTATCATTACAAGCAAGAATTTATCTAGCTGTCTCCCCATCTATAACATAACCCTCAGGTATCTTAGGTGTTTCAACTCTAGTGGGGGAGCTACGCATAATAGGTGAATCATAATTTTCATTGGTTTCAACATTCTCAAGTTCTTTAGCTTTAGCAAGTTGTTCATCAGGAAATTCACCTAGTGGCAAAGTTTTATCAAGTAGAGCACTAGCATATCATCATAAGTACCATTCATAGTAGAAGTAGCATCATCAATTACTTGTGACATATCAGATTGAATAGCAGGTGGTGGTGTCGCCAGCCTACTCAAAATAGAAGGTGAATCAAGTGTGTAGCTAGATGGCAGTTCCATACCTCCTTTCATATTAGAGGGTACGATCTTGGTCTTAGCGTCTTTCAGATTCTTCATAGTGATCAACGGATATAAGTCCCAAGTGACTCAATAGTCTTCGAGGGTAATATTGGATACGTCTCCAACGTATCTATAATTTTTGGTTGTTCCATGCTGTTTTATTATCAATCTTGGATGTTTTATGAAAGTGCGTTATATAGACTAGAGGGGGGTGAATATACGATTTTTATGAATTCTTCAATGAGGAATTTGCAGGTGAGGAAATTCCTTAGCGAAGAACTACTTGCAGCGGAATAAGTACTCAAAAGTAAACATAGCAGAACACAAGCATGGTCATCATGATGAAATGAAGACAAGCACAGAGTACAGAAAGCGTAAACACAGGATAACACAGGATGAAGACAAACAGACTGAAGAAATTGAACTGAGGAAATTGAGAAAGTCTTCAGTCAAAGTCTTCAAACATATATGAACAAGCACACAACACAGTTATGAAGAAATGAAAGAGTTGAGGAAATAGAACCAGTAAGCTTGGTGAAGACAATGATTTGGTAGACCAGTTCCAACTGCTGTCTCAGTTGTACATCTGGTTGGAGCGGCTAGGTATTTAAATGTGAGGACACACAGTCCCAGACACACAGTCCTCACCGTATTCTCCTTGAGCTAAGGTCACACAGACCTCGCCCAATCACTCGTGGTAAGTCTTCAGGTGACTTCCGAACCTTCACAAACTCGGTCACTCAGCGATCCACAATTCCTCTTGGATGCTCTAGACCATGACACCTAACCGTCTGGAAGAAGTACAGTCTTCAAAGGTAACAAGCGTCGGATCCACGCAGGATCAGTCTCTTCAGTGATGCTCAATCACTTTGGGTTTGTAGGTGTCTGGGTTTGGGTTTTCCTCACTCGATGATTTTTGCTCAAAGTCCTCGAAGGATGGGATGCTCTCAAATGACAAGTGTTAGTTTCTCTCGGAGCAGCCAACCAGCTAGTGGTTGTAGGGGGCAGCTATTTATAGCCTAGGGAGCAGCCCGACATGATAAGACATAAATGCCCTTCAATGATATGACCGTTAGGTGGGTAGATATTTTGGGACAGTTGGCGCATAGCACAGCAATGGTCGGATATTTGAGGCTCAAATTCCTCAGGGCTATCATGTTCCTCATTGTGTAGGCAATCCGCACTGGCGAATTCCTAACTCCTCAGTCAGAAAAATTTCCTCAGAGACCAGAAGAACTTCGTCTCTGTCACTGAAGAATATGACTGAACTGTACGAGATTTCCAATGGCTTCACTCGAAGGGATTGGTAAGTGTAGGATTTTGAGTTTAGCATCACTTGGAAATTTTTCCTTAGTATTTCCTCGACCCCCTTTAATAGTACGGTGTTTCCTATGACTCAAGAAAGAGAAAATGAAACTACGAAAACAAAAGTCTTCACGCTTCATGTTCCTCAAATGAAAACCAAGTCTTCAAGGTCACACCAATTTCTTCACTTTCAAAGTCTTCAGAAAGTCTTCAGAAATACATAGTCTTCAGTCGAAGAACTTTATTTTTAAGGGCCGACTTTTTCTGTAAATATCAAACTCCTCATAGACTTATCGACATGTGTACACTCATAAACACATTAGTCCCTTAACCTATAAGTCTTCAATACACCAAAATCACTAAGGGGCACTAGATGCACTTACAATCTCCCCCTTTTTGGTGATTGATGACAATATAGGTTAAGTTTCCAACGGGGATAAACATACGAAGTGTAAATACTGAGATTGAGGAATTTGATTGCAAGATATATAAGAACTTCCCCTGAAGTTGTGCATAGTGAGGAATTTGCTTTTGAAGCAATGCACACTTGAAGAGTCGAATCATGGAGATCTCCCCCTATATCTTGTAATTCATACACGCATTTGACATATAATATGAAGAATTTGAAATGCATGATGAAATATGTTGACTGATGTAATTCAGCATGCGTGCATTAACATTAACGAGGAATAAGCATGCAGAGGACCATAGCAAAAGTATCAGACCACCATCGGGTTTAAGTTTACAACTCGATCCAATAAACTCTCAGAAGAACGAGAGTTGTAACTTAGCAAAAAAACGCCCATATAAGATAGACCCTCTTGAAGACTAACTCAAATTTCTCCCCCTTTGTCATCGAATGACCAAAAGGATCAAAAATGAGGACTAACGCCCCTGAAGAATATCAAGTTGATGAAGGAGCGCTAGCGTTGTTGGGTCGTTTGTTGATGTAGGTCCTGCCACAGTGTCGTCCAAGTCTTCATGCTCGTCGGTGTCGCGCGATGAAGAATAGGAGCTGGCCACCAAGGAAGGAACGTTGACCTTCTTGTATTTCTTCGGTGGAGGTGCAGACCAGTCAAAGTCCTCCTTGAGACCCATTTGCTTCAGATCTTCTTCACCATATACATGTGACAGAATAGCCCAGGTGTGACCGAAGACATCATGAAGGTAGTAATGACTTTTCTTCACTGCATTATGTTTAGCAATCATGTTGTGAAGAATTGAACCAAACTGAAGCTTAACCCATTTATGGTTTCGATCCACCTTCTGGTGAAGACTTAGCAGAAGCTCACGGTCAGTCATCACACGAGGAGCAGTGGCTTGAGCATTTGGCTTGGAGGCGTGGGCAGCAGAATCATGAGTGGCAGAGTCATCATTGGTGGAATAAGATGCAGCCTTGCGAAATTGACCATCCAATGGACGAATGCCTTCATCGACAACAGCTGGTGCCTTGCCCTTTTCATCAGCTGAGGAATAGGTCCGCTTGAGGACTTCAATCGGGGGCAAGTAGCTGAGGTGATTCTGAAAATCAGCCTTGTGGTTGAGTGAAGACCTGGTTCTGAGGAATCTCATAATCCATGGTGCATAAGGCTTCAGCTCAAACAGAGAAAGTGCAACATTTGCCAGAGTCCTCATGAAGAAATCGTGATAATTGACAGGAATGCCATGAATGATGTTGAATACCAGATTCTTCATGATGCCAACAATTTCCTCATCAGATGAATCGTGGCCTTTGATTGGACTCATAGTCTTCGTCAGAATGCGATAGACTGTCCTTGGTACATACTGCAATTCCTTCACGAGTAATTTGGTCCTTGAGGCTTGACCGGGCTTCAGGGGCTTCATAAGCACTGGCATATAATGAGCAGTGAGCTCAGGCTCTTGGTACAGGCAACGGGCTCCTTCAGGTGGAGGACTGATGGGCAGGGCATGAAGTAATTCAGAGGCCGGTGCTTTGTAGTGAGTGTTTTCGGTCATCCTGTCCAAAACCCAGGAGTTCACATCGTCAGCATCTCCTGTGATGTGCAGTGTTGCGTAGAATTGAAAATGAGCTCTTCATTCCAATCAACTATGTCTGTGCAAAAGTTGAGGAGGCCTGTGTCATGAAGCACACTGAGGACAGGTGTGAAGCAAGGCAGTGATTCCATGTCCACATGAGGAATATGCTCGTGGTCGAAGACTTTGTCCTTGTTGAAGAGCAGTGAAGAATAGAAGTTGGCCTGGCTGGCGGTCCAGAAGTGCTTCCTTCTAAGACGAGCAGAATCATAGGGATTGTAGTCAGTGAAGAACACATGCTCACCGAAGAAATCATCAACCTTGAATTTCTGCTTCTTTGAGAATGGATCCTTTGGTTTGGGCTGAGGAGTGTCAGTCAATTGCATTATTACCTCAGGAATCGCAATCTCAGGCTCCACAGGCTGAGGAATTTCAGCTTCTTCTTCAGTGACAGCCTGGGTCTTCAATTCTTCATTTACATTTTCTTTAGCACTAGTGGCTGAAATTTCTTCATGGACAGACGGTGTGGCATGTGGTTCATCAGATCCCATTTGTACTGTAGTTACTGGGGACTGAGGAATCTGTTGCAACGGTGTGAACAGTGGAGAGTTGGGGTGATGACTTTCCCAAAAGTCATCATTCAGCACAGGTGTGGTACAGCCAATGTCCACATCCTCATCTTCCATTTCTTCGACGCCGGCCTCTTCAGCAGTAAACTGAGGCATAGGCGAGGAAACAACTGGAGTTGAAGGGATTGCATCCACTTCAATTTCTTCATCCAACTGCTCTAACGAAGCAGCAGAAGGATTTTCTTCATCGGATTCGCTAGGAATCACGTATTCTTCATCATAAGGAACAAGGTCCTTTGATGGCATGGTTGAGATAGGAACAACATCAATGGGGTTTGCAAACGAGCTGGCCAAAGACTTCATCTTCTTCGGAGCTGAAGAATCTGATGAAGTTGATGCCTTCCTTTTCTTCACTACTGCACGCTCTGCAGCCTTAGTCTTCTTCACATCTGAAGCAGATGGAAGGATCGGAGTTGGGGTAGGCGCAGGAGGAGCAGAGGAATTTGGTTGAGTTTCTTCAGGCACAACTGATGCAGTAGCCCTGACCTCTTCATTTTCTTCAGGCGCACCACTAGTGGATGCCCTGGCAATTTCATCAGCGGCTGGAATGCAGTCATCAGCCCTAGAACTCGCATTTTCTTCAGCAGCCTGAATGTCATCAGCGGTGCTGGCATGTTCTTCAGTCGGCTGAGTAGATGCTTCAGCCTGAGGAATTTCTGGTTGCGATGGAGCTGCAACCTTTGGAGTGAACTTTTCTGTCAACTTCACAAAATGGACTTTGGCCCCAAGCCAGTCAGTGCGGTATACGTCAAATTCATCACTGAGTTTCTTGATCTCAGATTGAATATTGACAAGTTCTTCAGTTGTCATAGAGACAACGTGTTTCTTCAGAAAACGCTCCTTCTTGTACTGCGCTTTCTTGATCTGCCTGGCCTTTTCAAATTTCCATTTATCTTCTTGTATGAAGGCAGTCAGCATATGAATATGGCCAGGAGTCAACTTGAAATCAGGCATAGGAGTGTTTGGGTCCTTGTGCCAGAGATCAATGTAGTCGAGGATCAACTTTGGATCCAAAAGCAGAGGCACATTTGTGCACTTGGCTCTAGTGGCCCTGACCTGCCTGTCTCTGATGATTTCGGCAAGTTCCTCATCATCAGCTTCGTCTTCATCAGACGGCACTTGGAAGGCGACCTGCTTCTTGTGAGGACTTGGGCGAGAACCTCGTCCAGCAGTGGCCTTTGTCTTCAGCAGAGAGGGGCCAGTTGAAGAATTCGGTGCAGCTGAGGAACTAGCAGAAGTTCCTGATGCAATAGAGATGCCTGTAGTCCTTTGGCACGTGGCAAGATGCACAGGTGCAGAGGATTTGGTCGGAGCAGTTAAGGACTTAAGCGGAGGTGCTGAGGATTTTGGAGGAGCGGGAGCAGTGTGAGGAATTGGCCGTGAGGGCTTTGACGATTCTGGCCGTGAGGGCTTTGAGTATTCTGGCCGTGAGGGCATAGAAGAAGAAGCACTTGGCTTGCGAGCAGGCTTCTTTGACATGGCCTTCTTCGGTTTTACAGAGGCCTCAACAGCAGCAGCAGCAGAGTCTTTATTGAATTTCCTCACTGCTTCTTTTGCCTGTTTGGCCAACTTGGCCTGGCGCTTGGCCCATTCTTCAGGATAATCCTCACCTCGCTTGAGGCTGGTGGGATCTGCTACTTGGCCAGGTGCCAATGGAGGTCTTGAGCATGGAGGGGTAACAGCGAATTTCTTCATGTATTTGGGAGTAACATATCTGTACTCCCTCCACTCTCTTGCCCATCTCCTCTCAATCTTTTGAATGCGCACCTTGCGCTGATTTTTATCTTCCTCAGGGGGTGTGCAGTACCCAGCATAGATGTCCTTAGGGATTTGAAAAGCAGTGTTCACCTCAGGCCTCTTTCCTCCTTTCTGTGGCTTCTTTCCATCAGCCATTTTCTTCAGATGAGGAATTTGAACAATAGAATTCTCTGAAGATGTATGCAACTTTCCTTCGAGGAACGCTGCAAATGACTTAAGTTGACGAGAACCTAGTGATTCAGCAGCGGACATGAGTACCTGTGAACAGAGTATAGTTGCGAGGAATTTGGAGAGGTCATATGCATTCTCAGAAGGTTTTGTAAAAAGAACAAGTTTGAGGAATTTGACCAGGCGAGTCTTGAAGAATTTCACTAAGTGCTCTTAGTCTTAGGTTCCAGAGTTGTACAGATCAGAAATCCGCACAATTGAGGAATCTTGAAGAGAAAATATAGCTTAGAGAAATGAATCAAGAACAGATGACATGTGAGGTGTTTAGTGTCTGAAGAATTTGAAGAATAAACACCTTTGAGGATTTTGTAGAAATCATTTGAATCAAAGAGGGCAGTAAAAGTAACTTTTAATTTGTCGGATATGGGGTTCTGGCAAACCCTTAAGGTTCGAACATTGGGGTGCGCGCGGAGTCTTTCCCTCCTACCGATCTACGCCCTAGCTCGCTAAGATCTGGCGGACGAACTCGACGAACTCGCAACACAGAAAGACACGAGGTTTATACTAGTTCGGGCCACCGTCGTTGGTGTAATACCCTACTCCAGTGTGGTGGTGGTGGATTGCCTCTTGGGCTGATGATGAACAGTACAAACAAAGAACTGCCTCCTGAGGTTGAGGTGTTCTTGTGGCTAGGCTCTCGATCGGGTTGGATCAAGCTAAGATGAGATTGCCTCTACTATGGTGGCTAGCTCTACTTATATAGGCCCTGGTCCTCTTCCCAAATAATGAGCGGGAAGGGAGCGAACAACGGCGGGCAAATTTGAAGGCGGACAGCTAGTACAAGCTATCCTGACAAAAGCGGTCTTCGCTTGCGAAAAGCTCTGGGGTGACGCCATCTTGGGCTCCATGGTGACCTCCGTCTTGCCGTCCTCCTCATCTTGGTCTCATTGCACCAATATAGCAACCTTTGCCTGATGCCTCGGTACTCTTCGCCTGCGCTGGCCTCCTTAGCACCAAAGAGGAAACTAGGACGCTGCGCGTGCTGGCGCCCGCCTGGCGCCGTGCGTCATGGCTCATGTCACGAGGGCCTCGTGAGGTTTGCCCTGCCTTGATATCTCCGATCCTCGTGAGCCTGCCTGGCTAGGCTACTCCAGAGCAGGTCTTGCGTCGTCCGCCTCACGAGGCTTGGACCCTCGCGAGGGTCTTGGATGCCTTGTTGATGAAGATGGGTCGTACGGCCTGCTTGCTTAGCCACGCTGTGGGCCACAGGCAGGCAAGTCTGGGGACCCCCGTTCCCAGAACACCGACAGTAGCCCCCGGGCCAAAGGTGCGCTCGGGCTTGGCTTCGCGGCGAAGCCAAGGGTCAAGTTCGGAGCACCACGGGCCCCCAAAGCCTGCGGCCTCGGTTGACGCATGGCGGTTGATTGGACGTGGTTGTCTCCGCTTCCCCACGCTGCCTCGGCGACTGCACGACTTGACAAGTCCCTGCGACATGCAAGGAAAACCATCATTACCTGCGATCGTGGGAGACGCCCGGTGGCCTTCTCTTGCTATAAATGGGGAGGGGGAGGAGCCCCCGTTCCCATCTCTTCCTCGCTTGCTTGCTCCATTGCTTGCAGTGCCACCGATGGCGCCACGAAGGAAGTTCTCTGCCGCCGAGAAGGGAAAGGCCCCTCGCCAGGGCCCTGGTTCCCTGGCGCCCAAGCGCGGCCGCGGCCGTCCGCGCAAGCACGCCGCGACCCCCGCCGTGGCCCACCGTTGAGGTGGCGCCGCGGCACGTGGAGGGGATCGTCCCATCCATGGTGGTCCAGCTGATGAGGAGAGGCACGCAATGGTGGCGCGGCCTCCCCGCCCGCGCTTCCATTCGGCGGAGTTGTCGCCGGAGTTCGTCGTCTGGTCGGAGAACCCGGCCGGCAACTGGCTCCAACTTCCGTGCTTCTTCGCCGGCGAACTGCCGGCCTCTGGTCCGGGCGGACTCTGGCGGCAGGCGGGTGGCTGCTATAGCAAGGCCTCTTGGGTTGCGGTCGAGACTTCCGCCGCGGGCAACATAGCCCTGGCCCGCGGCTGGCAGACACTCGCCCGCGTGCGTGGCCTGGGCAGGCGGCGCACCCTCCACTTCAGGTATGATGGTGGATCGACCCTCTATGTGAGGGTGTTTGGGGAAGATGGTCGCCGCGCCGGGTGCTGCCCCGAGGCGAACGACGATGAGGAGGTGCTCGGTCTTGGTGACGGTCGCGACAAGGATGAGGGCGAGCCTGCCCTCGGCGGCGACCGCATCTCTTCCAGCTACGGCGGCTCTTCCTCCGGTGACAGCTCCAGCAGTGGTGGCTACGACCAGGCGTCGCGCCACCGCGCCCGCTTCGAAGGAGGCAGCGGGTCATCTCGCCGCCGCGCCTCCGTGAAGCGCGAGGAGGGGTCTGGCTAGGCTCGGGGCGTCGCTAAGGGCCTGCCTCCGCGGATTGCTGCAACAGTGCTTTGTTTAGCTTTTTCCTTTTTTCCTGCATCAGCAAACGAAACCAGTACCAGAGGGGCGTGTATCGAACTGTGGTTCTTTGGTTAATGCAACGTGCGTGTTATTCCCATGTCGTGTTGTTATTTTGCGCAAAGATAACTTAACCTGGCGCGTTTGGGACGCCCTTTCCCTCACGAGGTGTCTGCGTTTGCTCAGAAACTGCAAAAAATTCGTTAGGGGGTGCGCTAGAGGATTTGCCGTCCACCCAAGCCTTGACTTAGCGCCATGTATCGCGGTACCCGAGGGGCACGGATTAGGAGAGATGTGCCAGCTTCCAGGCTCGAACGAGGGTGGCTCGCGAGAAGGCAGAGAGAAGAAAATGCTCGCGAGGGCACCTGTGTAGCCCCCTCGCGAGGTATGCAAGAGAGAGAACATGAGCAAACCAGAGCCAAAAAATGCAGTAAAAAGGCTAGGCAACCAAATCAGCAACGAACACCAAGAGCAACTCCGATTAAGGAAAAGCGAGCCAACTACGGAAAGCAAATGAAAAGCCGCGTCCGACGCCTAATCTAGTCTTCAAGTCTTCTCACCAGCGCGGAGCTAAGTGATGTCCACTAGGCATGGGAGGGAGCCCTAGGGCCTGAGGCCGGCGCTCCTGAGACTCCGGGGCATGTACAGCCCCACTCATTATTACGTGAGAGTGTCACGGGCGGCGATTCTTCACAGGCACCGGGCCTTCTTCACAGGCTCTGGGCCTTTCTTCCCAGGCTCTGGGCCTTGCTTCTCAGGCTCTGGGCCTTGCTTCAAGGATAGAACTTCCGGAGGTGCTGGATGTTCCAGGCGTTCTGGATGGGTATCCCGTCCTGCGTCTCCAGGCGCGCTGCACCCGGCCTGGAGACATGGACGACCCTGAACGGGCCCTCCCACAAGGGCGAAAGCTTGTGCAGCCCTTCTCTGGAGAGGACCCGCCTCAGGATGAGGTCGCCCACCTCGAGCGTCCTGGAGCAGATGTTGCGGCAGTGGTACCGCCGCAGCGCTTGTTGGTACCTTGCCGCCCTTAATGCGGCTTTGCGTCAGCGTTCCTCCCCCAGCACGAGATCCATCCCCTGCATGGCATCCTGCTGCGTTTCGTCGAACACCAGGACCCGCGTGGAGCGATGCTTGACCTCGTGAGGGAGGACTGCTTCGGCTCCGTAGACGACGAAGAACGGAGTCTCGCCCATTGGCTTGGTAGCGGTGGTACGGATGGACCACAACACGGACTGGAGCTCGTCGTGCCAGCCCCTGCTGCAGGCCTCCAGCTTCTTCTTGAATGTCCTGGTCTTGAGGCCCCTCAGGACCTCTGCGTTGGCACGCTCAGCCTGACCATTGCTCCTGGGGTGGGCCACCGAAGCGTTGCAGATCTGTGTTCCAAGGTTAGCACAGTAGGTTTTGAAGAGGTTACTAGTAAACTGCGAGCCGTTATCTGTGATGATGCGGTTGGGGACCCCGAAGCGGCTCACGAGGCCCTTGATGAACTTGACAGCAGAGCCGGCTAGAATGGTACGGATGGCTTCCACTTCCGCCCACTTGGTGAACTTGTCGATGGCGATGTAGAGATAGCGGTAGCCCCCTGGCGCCCGTGGGAACGGGCCTAAGATCTCCAGCCCCCAGACTGCGAACGGCCAGGTGAGAGGGATGGTTTGGAGGCCCTGGGCAGGCTGATGGATTTGCTTAGCATAGAATTGGCAAGCTTCGCAGGACTTCACCAGCTTGGTTGCGTCGTTGAGCGTTGTAGGCCAATAGAATCCACTGCGGAACACCTTGC
This sequence comes from Triticum aestivum, assembly GCF_018294505.1. Classification (NCBI taxonomy): domain Eukaryota; kingdom Viridiplantae; phylum Streptophyta; class Magnoliopsida; order Poales; family Poaceae; genus Triticum; species Triticum aestivum. The sequence continues at coordinate 275,441,883 of NC_057796.1, read as the reverse complement.
CGACGAGGGTCCGTGATGACGAGTGATGCCCACAGTCCCCGCCGTGTATGTCAATCAGTAGCTCCCTTCCTTGATCGCTGGAGATGCAGTGCAGCGTGACGTCGTTCAGCCGTTTCCTGTACAACCCGCTGTCTTGAATGCAGTACGCCGGGGCTTGCCGGGCCACGCGCTCTGCGTCCTCTTCCCTCTCCGGCAGCGTCTCGTGCATCAGGTACTCTTTGAATTCCTTGGTCCAGCACTCCTCCTGGGGCTCGAGCGCCAAGAGCAGCCGAGCTCCTGAGGTCGGGCCACAGGTTGGGGCTCCCGTGGCCGAGGGCTGTGGGAGCTCCTCCCGAGGCTGAGTTGTGCTTGAAAGAGGTGGCGTAGCTGATGGCTTGAAGAGCCGCTCTTCAAAGACGCTGGGCTCTTGCGGTTGCCGCTTGGATGCTCTTGTGGCGATGTCGTCGGCTTCCTTGTTGGTGCCCCGGGGCACGTGCTGCAGCTCCAGGCCCGAGAACTGCTTTTCCATCTTGCGCACCTCCGCAAGGTAGGGTTCCATGTGCTCGTCCTTCGGCTCGTACACCTTGTTGGAGAAGTTGACGAGGAGATGCGAGTCGCCTTTGGCGGTGAGGCGCTTCACCCCTAGAGCCGCCGCAGCCTTCAGGCCAGCTATGAGGCCTTCGTATTCTGCGATATTGTTGGAGACCTTCTCGCCGTGCTGGAAGCGGAGTTGCACGGCATACTAAAGCCTATCCTGAGTGGGCGAGATGAGCACTGCTCCAGCCCCCGCGCCCTGGTGCGCGAAGGCGCCATCGAAATACATGACCCAGCCGTCTGGTGCCTCGCTTCCTGGGGAGGTGGACCGGTCTTCTCCTTCCTCAAGAGCCGGGGCATCTGTCCATTCTGCCACAAAATCGGCGAGCGCGGCTCCCTTGATGACCCTGGTAGTGCTGAACTCCAACTGGAATGCTTGCAGCTCGATGTTCCATTCAGCGACCCTTCCGGCTGAGTTAGGGCTCCTGAGTACCCTCTCCAATGGGTAAGCTGAGACGACCTTGATGGGGTGGCCCTGGAAGTAGTGCCGCAGCATGCGCGAGGCCACCAAGAGTGCGAGCAGGAGCTTTTGCGGCATGGGGTAGCGCGCCCTTCCGTCCTGCAGTACGGTGCTGACGAAGTACGCCGGGTGCTCGACGAGGACTGGCACACTGTCGAGGCTCGGGTCCCGCGGAGATTGTGGCATATCCTGAGGTGGTGGGTTTCCTGAGACCTGACCGTCCTCAGGAGCTTCTGCGATGTTGCCCTGCTGAGCTTGGTCTTCCGCCGCAGATGGCCTTGCTGCACCTTCCTGACCCAGCGCTGCATCAGCTCTGGCTTGGCGCGGCACACCCTTGTCTTGGCGCTCCTCCCGAACCGCCACCAGCGCCGCACTGGCGGAGTACGGTGTGGCGGCAAGGTAGAGTACCAGAGGCTCGAGAGGCCGCAGTGCCACCATCACCGGGGGGCTGGTGAGGTATTTCTTGAGGTCTTGGAAGGCCCGGTCGGCCTCCGGGGTCCACTCAAACGGGCCCTTCTTCTTCATGAGCTTAAAGAAGGGTAACACGCGCTCGCCTAGCTGGGAGATGAATCGCCCTAATGTGGTCACCCGCCCTACTAGCTTCTGCATCTCCTTGAGGGTCTGCGGCGGGCTCATGTCTTCGATGGCCTTGATCTTCTCTGGGTTCGCCTTGATCCCTCTGTGGGATACGAGGAACCCTAGTAGCTTGCCGGAAGGGACGCCAAACACGCACTTCTCTGGGTTAAGCCTCAAGTTCACTTGGCGCAAGCTCTAGAAGGTCTCCTCCAAGTCTTGAATCAATGTCCTGGCCTCGCGAGATTTGACCACTATGTCATCAACGTAAGCCTCTGTGTTCCTCCCGAGCTGCCGCCCCAGGGCGATGTGCATCAACCGCTGGAAGGTGGCGCCTGCGTTGCGCAACCCGAAGGGCATACAGGTGTAGCAGTACACCCCACATGGTGTTAAGAATGCGGTCTTCTCCACATCTTCCACCGCCATCTTGATCTGATGATACCCCGAGAACGCGTCCAGGAAGCACAGCAAGTCACACTCGGCGGTGGAGTCGATGATTTGGTCGATGCGCGGGAGTGGGAACGGATCTTGGGGGCAGGCTTTGTTGAGGTTGGTGAAGTCGACGCACATCCGCTCCTTCCCGCCTTTCTTTGGTACTACGATAGGGTTTGCCAGCCATTCAGGATATCGAACTTCCCGAATGGCGCCTGCCGCCTCCAGCTTGTGTGTCTCTTGGAGGATGAAGGCCTGCTTCTCAGTGGACTGCCGTTTGGCTCGCTTCTTCACAGGGCGTATGTTGGGGCATACCCTTAGATGATGCTGGATCACCTCTCTCGGGACCCCTGCCAGGTGATTGGGCTCCCACGCGAATATCTCCTTGTTCGCGCGCAAGAACCTCACCAAGGCCTCTTCTTGTCCCGGGTCAACGCTGGCTCCTATGGTGAAGGTGGCTCCCGAAGACCCGTCCTCGTTGACCGGCACCTGCTTAGTTTCCGCCTTGTCTTGGGTGAACAACGGCTTCTTCTTGGTAAGCGCGGCCTCCTTGGCCTCGTGGGTACCGGCGCCGGCCGGCTGTGCCACCGCCGCGGTCTTGAAGGCGAGCCTCAGCGCCGTCACGGCCTCCTTAGTGTCCCCCTTGATGGTGAGGACGCCCTTACTTCCTGGCATCTTCATGAGGTTGTAGGCCGGATGGGTCGCCGCCATGAACTGAGCGAGAGTTGGGTACCCGAGGATGGCGTTGTATGGGAGACCGATGCGGGCGATGTCGAAGTCTACCAGCTCAGTGCGGTAGTTGTCACGTGTGCCGAAGGTGACAGGGAGGCGGATCTGCCCCAGAGAGTGGGCAGCTCCACCACCTACTCCTGAAAAAGGCTTGCTGAGGTTGAGCCGCTCGGGCGGCACGTGGAGAAGGCTGAAGGCTTCTACGGAGAGCAAGTTGAGGCCGGCACCACCGTCAATGAGGGTCTTGGTGACAGCCACGTTGCAGATGGTGGGCGTGCAGAGCATTGGGAGCATGCTGAAGCCGGCGGTTGAGTCGGGGTGGTCTTCCGAGCCAAAGGTGAGGTCGGCCTCCGGCGCAGGCCAACCCGGCGGAGCCCCCGGGCGCTTGGAGGCTGCCCCAATCTGACGGAAGAAAGGTTTGACGTGGCGATCCGAAGGCGGTGCTTGAGAGCTACCCAGCAGTGCCGCGACTGCGTGGTACGCCGGCACCGCGTAGCGCGCGGTGAAGAGGTTGTGGAGTTCCCCCCAGGACGCCACCGTGGACCCCGGGAGGTTGAGCAGCCAGGTGCGCGGCTCGCCGGCGAGGTCCATGGGGAACCATTTGGCCATGATCTTGTCGTCGCCTCCGGCCTCGAGGACGGCCTCCTCGTACACTTGCAGGAACGGTGCTGGGTCTGCCGCGCCGTCGTAACGCGGCGGCATCTCCGGCTTGAACTTGGTTGGCCACTTCACTCGCCGCAGGGCGGGGGCCAGGGCTTGGTACCCAGACTCCCTGCTGCTAGTGTCTGCCGCAGAAGTGGGTGGCGGGGCACCTGCCATGGGAGCGAAGCGCAGCGGCACGGGGCGCAGGTTGGTGGAGAGGAGCTCCGGCGCACCCCTACCTGGCGTGACAAATGTCGGATGTGGGGTTCCGGCAAACCCTTAAGGTTCGAACACTGGGGTGCGCGCGGAGTCTTTCCCTCCTACCGATCTACGCCCTAGCTCGCTAAGATCTCGCGGATGAACTCGACGAACTCGCAACACAGAAAGACACGAGGTTTATACTAGTTCGGGCCACCATCGTGGTATACCCTACTCCAGTGTGGTGGTGGTGGATTGCCTCTTGGGCTGATGATGAACAGTACAAGGGAAGAACTGCCTCCTGAGGTTGAGGTGTTCTTGTGGCTAGGCTCTCGATCGGGTTGGATCAAGCTAAGATGAGATTGCCTCTAGTATGGTGTCTAGCTCTACTTATATAGGCCCTGCTCCTCTTCCCAAATAATGAGCAGGAAGGGAGCCAACAACGGCGGGCAAATTTGAAGGGGGACATCTAGTACAAGTTATCCTGACAAAAGCGGTCTTCGCCTACGAAAAGCTCTGGGGTGACGCCGTCTTGAGCTCCACGGTGACCTCCTTCTTTCCGTCCTCCTGGTCTTGGTCTCGTTGCACCAATATAGCAACCTTTGCCTGATGCCTCGGTACTCTTCGCCTGCGCTGGCCTCCTTAGCACCAAAGAGGAAACTAGGACGCTGCGCGCGCTAGCGCCCGCCTGGCGCCGTGCGTCATGGCTCACGTCACGAGGGCCTCGTGAGGTTTGCCCACCTTGATATCTCCACTCCCCGTGAGCCTGCCTGGCTAGGCTACTCCATAGGAGGTCTTGCATCGTCCACCTCGCGAGGCTTGGACCCTCGCGAGGGTCTTGGATGCCTTGTTGATGAAGATGGGCCGTACAGCCTGCTTGCTTAGCCACGATGTGGGCCGCAGGCAGGCAAGTCTGGGACCCCCGTTCCCAGAACGCCGACATAATTACCCTGGACGAAGAACACGACGAACCGGGATGTGAAGATGTGAAGTTCGTCAGTGCAGATCTTCCACGCCCTAACTCAGCAGAGGAAGACAGCTACGGCGGCGGTGGAGTGAAGAAATCCGCGGCCAGCGCGAGTACTACGCTGACATGGTCGAGGCAGTGAAGCTCTTCCTCACCGGCGACGATGAAGTAGCGGCGGCGCTAGGGTTTGAGAAGCTCGAGCTGGAGAGAGGTCAAGCGGAGTAAAAGAGAAGTGAGGAAGGGGAGGGGGATATTATAGCCACGGTGAAAAACTGTTCGCCCGAAGAATTTGGACGAACGTGCCCCTGACCCTTCTCATTCACTTGACATGTGTCACCCACGTACTGAGAAATGGAGATCGTGTGAGATCGTGGGTGAATAGATAAGTATTTCGTGGGATGCGGAACGGTTTGAGCGGCTAAGCCGAAAATTTGGATAAGATAAGTTAAAAGTTCCGTTCGCAAATTCTTCAGCTGACAAGGACACAGTGAAGATTTTGAAAGAGTTTCAAATAGAACGCACATGAAGAATTTGTGAATAGAATGGGTTGAGTTTAGCATAGAGGGGGAAGGGTCCGATCACATTCACTTAGCAGAAAAACCAACTTGAAAAATTAGCCATAAGTGAATGTTGTAGAGGACATAAACTCGTATATATATATATATATATATATATATATATATATATATATATATATATATATATATATATATATAGACAATGAAGAAAAACGACGGAAACAGTGAAGACAATGCAAAGTTGAAGAAAATGAACAACTGAGGAATTAACATACGTTCCATGCACGCACCAACTCTCGAGGGACAAAGTTTGCGAACATAGGAAGAATGGCTCCTACCTCTCTCCTCTCCACCTCTGGCGACTACGATGGCGATTCTAGGGTTTAACCCTACGATCTCCTCCTGGCGAACCCAATGGATGGCCTCCTCCATTGGGACTTTTCTCCCGGCCTTAAGGTCGAGGCACAGGTGCGTGCACGGTTTGGATCTACGGTCCACTTCGTCCCCAACTCCGGCTCCAAGGAATTCTTCCTTGAAGTTTCCTTCTCCTCGGCCTCTTTTCCCCTTTCGGTGGATTCGGTTGGTTTGGCTCTTCAGTCTTGTATTGGAGGGCTTGGTGCGGGTTTCAATGTCGTTCGCTTGGGTGATCGTCATTTCTGGTTCTCTGTGGCATCAAATCGAGTGGGACATTTTATCTTTGGGCTACGGGACCGTATTTGGCCGGACTTTATTTGTCATTTTCATTTGCATCGTGGTATGGACAAGCGCCCCAGGATTCAATCATGGCATACGGATTCTGAGTTGACTGGTTTGGCTTCTTCACCTGGCCCGGCGATCAAATCTAAATGGTTATCATCTCAACATAATATGCCTATGGATCCTGCATCTATTCCAGTGTTTCAGAAATTGGGTTTGATCCCGCCGCCGACGGATTTTCATTCCGGCGAGCCCCCGACTGTGCTCTCTTTTGGTTGTTTTCGGGCTCCGGTTTCTCCGGATAATTTTCGGATTGGATCCATATCCGTACCTATTTCCTCCGATATTCCGGCCAAGTTACCTTCTTTTCGAGGTGAGTTGTTTGTTCGGGGTTTATGGGAGTCCATTCCGGATGATATTCTTTATTCCATATTGGATGGATGGCAGGCTGGTTATGATAATGACAGTGTTAAGGAAATGGTACAAATCTCTTCAGCTCCCACCAAAGATTATATATACAAGCGGCTTAAGCATTGCTCTTTATGTGATCGGCTTGGTCATGTTGCTGATTGTTGCAATGGGTATTTTTATCAGCCCTGTGGGGATGTTTCTGTGCATGGCTCCTGTGGTTCTACACGTAATAATCCCAATTTCCATATGCCATGCAAGGTGGGCCCGGACCCTCTAGGCCATCCATGCAATGCATGCTCTGCAATGGATCACATGACTAGCCTTTGTCCCGGGCTTCGTCGTTGCACGTTATGCCACTGTCTGGGTCATGCGGCCCGTAAGCCCAGCTATTGCAATGCTTTACCTCATTTGGTTTGGGCACCAAAATCTTTACCAGAAACAAAATCTGAGAGGATCCTGCCTCGGGGTGAGCTGGAGGCGTCTGTGTTTGGTAATTCTATGGTTGTTGGTATGGCCCGTGTTGCGAGGCATACGCGGGCCCGTTGGATTTGGAAACAGAAACAGAAAATCCCACGCTCCTCGGAAGTGGCCACCGCTCAACGCTTGACGATACGCCTCCCTGGTCAGGGTGTAGTCACTTCAGCCTGCCAAAAACCCCAATCGAGTCAGCCGGCGTCCTCGAGCTCACCACCCCAACCTTCATTGCCCCCGCTCCCGCCGATTTCTTGCTGTCCGTCATCGGTGATTCCTCTTTCGGCGGATTCCACACCTCCGACAACTCTAGCTATGGCAAACTTTCCAGTGCGCCCGTTCGCCTTCGCCCCGGTTGGATCGACCTTCGACCGTTGCCCTGCTCCGCGTTCAGCGCCATGTCATGGTGGTCGATGATCCGCCCCTCAACCATGACAGGTATGCCATTGTTACAGTCCATCCTCCAGTCCCTGATCATCAAAAGGAGCTCTGGTTGGCCGAGGTCTGTCGCATCATTACTGGGGATCTAGAGTATGATTTGGTGGATGATTTTATTTACCCGTTAGGAATTGGCTGTGTGGTCTTTGCGGATATGGAGAGTCGGGATGCTGCAATTAGGGAGGGACCTCACGCTCTGTCTGAGAATTCTACTTTTTCTTTAGTACCTCATGATGAAGGTCTCAATATGCGCATGCCTGCTTTTGAATATGAGGTTTGGGTTATGTTTCTAGCTTTCCCTATGGATTACCAGACTGAGCATGATATTCATAAGGTCGTTTCTAATTTTGGAAAGCTCCTTGTGTGGCCACGTCCGGGTTTCAACAAAGCTAGAGTTCTGGTTAAATGTCATACCAAAGATGTGGCTGAACTGCCACACAGTCTGTTGGTTACCAGGGTTGGTTTGCTGCCAGGGCTTGCTCGATCCTGGTCTGTACCAGTGTATGTTCTGAATGGCAGGAAAACTATTCCCAGTTTAGTTGGCAACGAAGATGCTCCTCCGCTTATGAATGCATCACCCCACCCTTATGAGCTTCCCTACTACACCCTCATGCAGAAAGCAAGAATTGATGAGATGGCTGCCCAAGAGGCTCTGAATGAAGCGGCATGGCACGCCCCAGAACCGGCCCAGGTGCAATTTGAGGATAATGGTTGGCCTATGTGGCCTGTGGTTCCTCCGCCATACGCAGGGTTCAGTTTCAGAACGTTCTTCCAGTATGATGGACCGTCTCTGATGGATGGTGTGGATCCTGAAATCAATGTCCAGGACAACCTGTCGGATGTTTGGTCTTCTGACTTAGAGTTTCAAGCGGTGGAAGCATTGGCGGATGGTTTTGTGCTTGGGAATCCTACTGCACGACTTGCGTTCGTCAGAGCTGGAGGAAATTCAGCTAGTTTCTTTGTGGCTGTCGATCATGATTTGTTGCTCTGGATGGGAGGGATGCTCAAACGCATATATACGCCAGCCCTAACCTTTCAGACATCTGAGGCTGTTATGTTTCCCCTCAATCCTTTCAAGTTTATACAGAACCAGTTGAATGTTGCTGTGTCTACCTGGCTGGAGGGCATAGTCCCAAGCGTGATGTTCTGACAGAGGTGTTCAGTTCACTCTTTCAGATGGGGGCTGCCATCATCCCGTCGTCTTGGCTGCAGGAGGCCGCTGAATGCAGGTTTTCAGCGTTTGACACTGCTTGGGGGAGGGCGGCTCGTTCTCCTGGTCTTAAGGAGATTTCAAGACTTGCCCCCCAAGATGCAGAGTTACATCCAGTGACCTTGTCTGTTCAAGAGACGGCTCTTCAGGTGATTGCTTCTACTTCTCTTTATAATGCCTCCCAGTCCCGCAATGTGCTTGTGCCTCTTGACACAACCACTCTCAGAAGAAGTACTCGTTCTACTAAGTATGATGGTTTCAAGATCAACCACGTCTCTGACATCAAACGCTCTAAGTCACGGGTGAAACCACGCAAAACTTCTTTTATCACAGCTGTTTCTTTGGCTGCTGCCCCCGTGCAGGTTCGGTCTGATGATTGTCCCCCTCCTATGACGATTGAAGATCTTCAACAGATGGGCAAACGCTGCGGAATCATGCAGGATGCTCTTTCCCCCGAGAAGCTGCTGGATGATCAGCGCTCGTCCACGGGAGCTGGAGACTGAACTTTTGCTGGTTCATGAATAAGTCGTGGAATGTTTTGTCGTGGAACATCAGGGGCATCAACTCCGATGCTAAAACTTTGGCTCTCAGGAATGCTATCGATACTAGTGGTTGCTCTGTGATATGTATCCAGGAAACAAAGCATGACTCTTGATCTGGCGTTTATTAAAACTTTCTGCCCTAAGCGGTTTGATAAATTTGTGTTTGCCCCATCTGTGGGTGCCTCTGGTGGTCTTATTATTATCTGGAATAGCTCCGTGTTTGTGGGCACACCTTGGTACGTTGATTCGTTTGCTGTGGGTGTCTCTTTTGTTGCTACACAGTCCAGTGACTCGTGGAAATTGTTCAATGTCTACGGCCCATGTTCTGGTCAGCGTCGGGTGGATTTTACTAATTGGTTATTTGACCTACATATACCTGATGATGAGAACTGGTTGATCCTCGGTGATTTCAATTTTATTCGTTCCACGAATAACAGAAACAAACCTGGGGGTGACGCTGCGGACATGTTGCTTTTTAATGAAATCATTAGAGCGCAGTCTCTGATGGAGTTACCTGTGAAGGGCCGAACATATACCTGGAGTAATATGCAAGACGACCCCTTACTTGAACAGCTTGACTGGTTCTTTTCGTCCTCTTGCTGGACCACCTCGTTTCCAAATACAATGGTCTTGCCATTAGGAAAACCGGTGTCTGATCATATTCCCTGTGTGGTTATAATTGAGTCCTCTATCCCCAAGTCCAAACTCTTCCGATTTGAGAACTTTTGGATTAACCATTCCGGGTTTATGGAGGTGGTGGCCGCCTCCTGGTCCAAGGCATGCCATGCCCCGAACGCTGCCGCCGCATTTGTAAAAAACTGAGAACTCTGAGGTATGATCTCAAGAGATGGAGCAGGGATATCTCAAAGCTGAAAATCATAATTCAAAACTGTAATGAATCTTTAGCTACGATGGATAATCTCGAGGACAAAAGACCTCTATTTATCCAGGAATCAAACTTCCGAAAATTTTGAAATCTCACTTGCAGACATTGTTACAGTTTCAGAATGAATACTGGAGGAAAAGATGCACGATCAGATACTTCAGATTTGCGGATGAAAATACCAAACTCTTTCAATCCCTGGCCACGGAGAGATACAGACATAACTCTATCGCCATGCTTCGGGATGGCGATGTGGAAATGCATGACCATGTTGGCAAGGAAGGGGTGTTGTTCAAAACCTATAAGGAACGGTTGGGTTCTTCTAAACCCACTCACATGCGTTTTGATCTTTCCAGAATCATCCGTCGGATTGAGGGACTGGAGCACTTGTCGGCACCTTTTTCCAATGAAGAGATTGACACTGTTATTAAGGAAATGCCGAGTGATCGGGCTCCGGGTCCTGATGGTTTTAATGGTTGCTTCCTTCAGAGCTGCTGGCCGATCATCAAGTCGGACTTCTATGAGTTGTGCCATGCATTTCATGCCGGAGGGCTAGATATAACCAGTATTAGTGAGGGGTATATCACATTGATCCCAAAGAACTCTTCTCCAGAAACTGCAAATGATTATAGACCAATTACTTTACTGAATTGTTGTCTGAAAATCATCACTAAGATCTTGGCAAATCGGCTACAGAAAGTCATCCTCAAGATCATACACAGAAATCAGTACGGTTTTCTCAAAGGGAGGACTATCCAGGATTGCCTAGCGTGGTCGTTTGAATACATCCATCAATGCCATACCTCAGCGAGGGAAAACATCCTCCTCAAACTAGACTTTGCCAAGGCGTTTGACACTATTGAGCATGCCCCCATGATGGAAATTATGAAACACATGGGTTTTGATGACAAATGGCTTGGATGGATGAACACGATCTTTGGCTCGGGGGTTTCTTCTGTACTCCTTAATGGAGTCCCTGGTCGAAAATTCAACTGTAAGTGTGGAGTGCGCCAGGGGGACCCTCTCTCACCGTTGATCTTTGTCCTTGCGGCTGATCTCCTCCAAGCAGCAGTTAACGATGCTTTTACTCGAGGACTGTTTGATCTTCCTCTCCCTCGTGATAGGGCGGGTGACTTCCCGGTTGTCCAATACGCTGACGACACGATTTTAGTTATGCAGGCATGTCCCGTGCAGGCTGCCCATATGAAAGCTATCCTAGAAGATTATGCTACTTCCATTGGGCTGAAGATCAATTTTCAGAAATCAACTCTCATACCCATTAACATTGATCACCGACGTGCTTGTGAACTGGCTGGGGTTTTTGGTTGCTCTATTGGTTCCATGCCCTTCACATACCTCGGCCTGCCAATGGGCACGACGAGGCCCAGTGTCCTTGATCTTATGCCGCTGGTTCATGCAGTTGAGCGGAAGACATCCACTGCGCTGTCACTGATGTCATCCGGGGCTAAACTGACCTTGGTCAATTCAGTTGTGACTTCGATGCTGATATATGCAATGTGCACAATCAAGATACACCCAAAGGTGATTGAACATCTGGACAAGCTGCGTAGATATTGCCTCTGGGCTAAAAACTCTGACGACGGGGTCAAAAATAACTCTCTTGCGGCCTGGGAACTTGTCTGCCGCCCAAAACGCTGCGGAGGCCTTGGTGTTATTGATCTTAAAACACAGAATGCAGCCCTCCTCCTAAAATATCTATTCAAATTCTATAATCATGAAGATGTTCCCTGGGTGGAGCTTGTTTGGGATGCCTACTACAGAAACAAGATACCGCATGCATCTGAGGCGGTGGGCTCTTTCTGGTGGAAAGATGTGATGCAACTCAGTGGGATCTTCCGAGGGATCACTAAAGTCACCCCCGGGGATGGCTCTAGTGCTCTGTTCTGGAAAGATGTTTGGTTTGATAATACTCAAGATTCCCCAATAATGGATATATACCCACGAGCCTTTTCATTTTGTTTGAATGAGGACGACTCCATTGCTAAGGTTCTTACTGCAACTGACCCATCCACGATTTTTAGTCTACCTCTCTCGACCCAGGCGAGAGAGGAAATCAAAGAGATCCAGGAGGGGTTGCCGCAAACTCGGCTGGCCGCCGATAGCTGTGATGTCTGGGAATGCATGCCCGGGCGTTTTTCGTCCAAGAAGTTCTATAACCACTGCTACAAATAGGTTGTGGCAGATGAGGCGTTTGGATGGCTCTGGAAAGCTAAAAGCCCGATCAAATTCAAGATGTTTGGGTGGCTACTCCTAGTTGATCGTCTGAATACCAGGAATATGCTCAAACGCAGACATTTTGTTGTCGTGGGGGGCAACTATGCATGCATGTTCTGTCAAAACCCTCCAGAGGAAACGGTGGAACACCTGTTCTTCAATTGCCCCTTTAGTCAACGCTGCTGGGATGTAGTTGGAATGACATGGCCGATAGCTGACAACAGACTGGCTCTTCTGCATGGAGGTAGGGGTAATTGGAGACAACCTCTCTTCATGGATATCTTTCTCTTGGCTGCTTGGAGTCTTTGGATGGAGAGAAACAATCAACACTTTAGAGGGATTCAGCACTCCTATGGAGCATGGCTAGCTAGATTCAAGCATCTCTTGGAGCTGCTAACACATAACTGCCGGGAGGAACTTCATCCCTTCCTGTCTAATTACATTGTAAATTTGGGCCACTAGGACTGTGGATAGCTAGCATGGCCGGGGGGCCATAAAAACCCTTTGTAACACATATGTAACTGTTCCTTTGTGAGTAATACAAAGTCAGTGGGAGCCTCTCCCACTATCGTTTTTCCTCAAAAACAACTGAGGAATTTCAAAACTGAGGAAAAACTCAAATTGAAGATTTTCAACTTTTGGTGGTGGCGTGACCCACCATATAAGAATGATGATTTCAGAAACCGCGTACAATTGTCTTAGGGTTCTGAGAATCAAATTCTTCGTTAATTTCTTCACACTTAGAGTGCTATTCTTCATTGATTGAAGAAAAACGTTTCTTCATGTGTTGCACATCTAAGTCATCAATTTTGCATAAGTGTTAGGATGAGTGTCCTTTTCAAAGAACATTCGAAGATTCTAAGATATTTAGCTCACACCGTAACTTGCTAAATCTCTTCTCATCCAAGGGCTTTGTGAAGATATTGGCTAGCTGTTCTTCAGTCTTCACATGCTCAATAGAAATGTCGCCCTTCAACACATGATCACAAAGAAAATTATGACAAATCTGAATGTGCTTTGTCTTCGAGTGCTGAACTGGGTTGTGAGCAATCTTGATGGCACTCTCATTGTCACAGAAGAGAGGCACATTCTTCACGTTGACGCCGTAGTCCTTGAGAGTTTGCTTCATCCACAGCAATTGAGCACAGCAAGAACCAGCAGCAATGTACTCAGCTTCAGCAGTAGACAGTGATACGCAGTTCTGTTTCTTCGAGGACCAACAGACCAAAGATCGTCCGAGGAAATGACATGTACCAGATGTTTACTTGCGGTCCACACGATCACCAGCATAGTCAGAGTCAGAATATCCAATGAGATCAAAAGCCGAGCCCTAGGGGTACCATAATCCAAGTGTTGGTGTGTGAGCTAGATATCAAAGAATATGCTTCACATCCTTATGGTGTGATTCGTTCGGTGTAGCTTGAAATCGGGCACACATGCAAACACTAAGCATAATATCTGGCCTAGATGCACATAAGTACAATAAAGAACCAATCATGGAGCGGTATACCTTTTGATCGAAGTCAATACCATTTTCATCAGTGCATAGATGTCCATTTGTGGGCATAGGAATTTTGACGCCTTTGAAATCTTGCATGCCGAATTTCCTCAGTACATCCTTGAGGTATTTCTCCTGAGATATGAATATGCCGTTGCGCTGTTGACGAATTTGAAGACCTAAGAAGAATTTCAATTCTCCCATCATAGAAATTTGATATTCTTCACTCATCATAGAGGCAAATTCATCACTATAACGTTGGTCAGTACAGCCAAAGATAATATCATCAACATATATTTGGCACACAAACAATTCACCATCATAAGATTTAGTGAAAAGAGTAGGGTCGAGTGAACCGGGTTTGAAGCCTTTCTTCATGAGGAATTCCTTCAAAGTATCATACCACGCCCGAGGGGCCAGGCCATAGAGGGCCTTATTGAGTTTGAAGACTTTGTCAGGATGCTTTGGATCTTCAAAACCTGGGGGTTGAGCAACATATACTTCTTCCTCAAGCTTACCATTGAGGAATGCACTTTTCACATCCATTTGATATAAAGTGATATCATGATGGTTAGCATAAGCAAGTAATATGCGAATAGCCTCAAGTCTAGCAACAGGTGCAAAAGTTTCATCGAAATCAACTCCTTCAACCTGTGTGTAGCCTTGAGCTACAAGCCGTGCCTTATTCCTCACCACAAGGCCATTTTCATCTTGCTTGTTGCGGTAGATCCACTTTGTGCCAATGATATTGTGCTTGCGAGGATCTGGACGTTTGACCAGTTCCCAGACATTGTTGAGCTCGAATTGATGTAATTCTTCTTGCATGGCCTGAATCCACTCAGGCTACATAAATGCTTCATCTACCTTAGTGGGCTCTGTAATAGAGACATAAGCATAGTGCCCACAAAATTTAGATAAATGTGAAGCTCTTGAGCGTGTGAGAGGACCTGGTGCTTCAATGTCATCAATGATCTTTTCAACTTGCACTTCTTTTGCAACGCGGGGATGAGCTGGTTGTCGTCGAGGAATTTGATCAGAATTTTCTTCAGCACCATTTTCTTCAGCATTTTCTTCAGGTGCATTAGCTTGACGTTCTTCACGTTCTGGAATGAATTCTTCAGCAGATTCTTCAGTAGGAATGACATCCTCAGTAGCCTTGAACTTGATAGATTCCTCAGGTGCTGGTTCATCTATCACAGAAGGTAGGTGCTCTCTTTGCGAGCCATTAGTTTCATCGAACCGCACATCTAGAGTTTCAACAACCTTGTGAAGAACGTTGTTGAAGACTCTGTAGGTGTGTGAGTCCTTTCCGTAACCAAGCATGAAACCTTCATGTGCTTTCGGTGAAAATTTAGAGTTGTGATGAGGATCTCTAATCCAGCATTTAGCACCGAAGACTTTGAAATAACTCACATTGGGTTTCTTGTCAGTGAGGAGTTCATAGGCAGTCTTCTTGAAGAATTTGTGAAGATATACTCTGTTGATGATATGGCACGTAGTATCAATTGCATCAATCCAGAAACAACGAGGCGTTTTGTATTCATCAAGCATAGTGCGAGCCATCTCAGCAAGAGTCCTGTTCTTGCGCTCCACAACGCCATTCTGCTGAGGAGTATAAGGAGCACTCATGAGTAATACCAAGTTCATCAAGATAGTCATCAAGACCAGAATTCTTGAACTCAGTTCCATTGTCACTTCTGATGTGCTTGATCTTCACACCAAAGTTGGTTAAAGCCCTCGAGGAAAATCGTTTGAAGGCTTCCTGCACTTCATGTTTGTAAGTAACAATGTGTACCCATGTGTATCAAGAGTAATCATCAACAATAACAAAGCCATATTGAGATGCATCATTTGAAACTGCAGAATAATGGTTAGGACCGAAGAGATCCATGTGAAGCAATTCAAATGGTCGAGTAGTGGTCATGATAGTCTTCGCTGGATGCTTAGCCTTGGTCATCTTTCCAGCTTCACAGGCTCCGCATAAGTGATCCTTGAGGAATTTGACATTCTCAATGCCAATGACATGCTTCTTCTTTGCAAGCGTGTGCCAATTCCTCATGCCTGCATGACCAAGTCATCGATGCCATAGCCAACCTTCTAAAGCTTTTGCAAGTAGGCACACGGCTGGTTGTGGTCCTGTAGAGAAATCAACAATATACAAGTCTCCTCTCCTAAAGCCTTCGAAGACTTTGGAATTGTCAGCTTCCATGATCACAACACAACGATACTTGCCAAAGACAACAACCATATCAAGATCGCAAAGCATTGAGACAGACATGAGGTTGTATCCTAAGGACTCGACAAGCATGACTTTGTCCATGTGTCGATCCTTTGAGATCGCAACCTTACCTAGAGCCAATACATGACTTTTGCCTTTGTCAACGAAGATGATATGCTTCGGATGAGATGCAGATAAGGGAGCATCCATCAATAGATTCTTGTCACCAGTCATGTGATTTGTACATCCACTATCGAGGACCCACTCAGTGGCTTTGGGTTGATCATCCTGCAGATGAATTAGTGCAGCTTACGAACTCATATACTTCATCAGTGAAGAATATGACATCATAATTCATCAGATCAATTTCATCAAGCAACAGAATAGATAAAGCAATATGAGGACGTGTGAAATGAAAGTTCATTTCTTCATGATTAGCCTGCGTCCTTTAAGGCACTCTTAGGTCTCCAGCAAATTCTTCAGACGTTTACGCACGTCTGGAGACCTGACCCTGCAGAAGAGATTAGTTCTTTTTCTTCACCACCCACATCTGAAGGGGTGGCAAAGAGTTCATCACTCTGCGAGCTCCATACGAGAAAGGTGGCATAGAAGCAAGTCCATTTCGTTTCACATAAGAGGAGCTAGGATAAGCATATGAATAAGCAGAGAAATTCTTCGAGGACTTATGAACATAATGGTTAGAAGAAAAATGCTCATATTCACAGCCCTTAGCTCTTCCCTGCGAAACAGAGTTGTTAGCACGATGATATTCATATGAGGACTTTGATCCACGTGAGGAATTTGGTCCGTATGAGGACTTGGATCCATATGAAGAATTTGGTCCATATGAAGAATTTGATCTAGGTTCATATTCTTCACAGGTGGTGTCATGAGGACATTCACCTGAAGACTTTCAAGGCACCTTTTGGGAACCCAGATTTTCTTCATAGGGGAACCGTTCCTGCAGTTAGTGCCAACATATCTAGCAAATACTTCACCATTCTGATTTTTGAACAGTTTATAGTTGGAGTCAAATGACTCGTCAGAAGAATGAGAAGATTCACATGTAAAGCCAGATGACTTGGATGGATCAACTGGAGGTCCCTTTGCAGTAACCCATGAGGTTTTGGGGTACTGCTCAGGCTTCCAATATGTACCATCAGCATTGAGTTTCCTCTCAAAGGCAATACCCTCTTTCCTAGGGTTCCTATTGAGGATCTGCTTTTTAAGCACATCACAAAGAGTCGGATGCCCTTTGAGGCTTTTGTACATTCCTGTCATGTACAATTCCTTCGGCCCTGCATCATCAGTGATAATAGCAATGTCCTCAGATGAGGAATTAGTGATAGCAGAGACAGTTGAAGAATTTATAGCATTAGAAGCATTTGAACATTCAGGTGAAGAATTAGCAGATTCACGTTCAATGCATTTCAAGCATGGAGGAACAAATTCTTCCTGAGAAGCGCTGATTTGTTGAGCAAGTAATGAATCGCGCTCCTTCTGAAGATCTTCATAACTCACTCTTAGCTTTTCAAGATCTTGCTTTCTTTGAAGAAATTCATAAGAAAGCTTCTCATGATCGGACAAGAGAGTGTTATGATGACCTTGAAGGTTGTCAAACCTAGTCTGAAGTCTTTGAAGATTTTTAGTCAAGGTTTTAGTGCGATCCATTTCTTCACCCAACATATCATCACGTTTGTCTAGCATATTTTGAACCTTTTCCAAAGCTCTTTGTTGTTTTGTGGCAAGGGAAGCAAGTTTGACATAACTGGGTCCAAATTCATCACCAGATTCATCATCACTAGACTCAGATAGGTAGCATTCAGTTACCTCAGCACTTTTTGCCATAAGGCATGATGAAGAGGATGATGATTCTGGTTCAAATGTCATCGCTTTGAGAGATTCCTTAAGTCCTAAAACCAAGGATCATGACGAGTTCGATGACCTTCATAGAACTCAGAGAGATGGTCCCAGATAAGCTTCGAATGATCAAGATGCATGATGTTCCTGAACTAATTTTGAGACAGACAGGAGCAGATGACGTCCTTCGCCATGAGATTGAGCATAGTGTACTTGCGAATGTCATCAGCTTCCGCCATCTTGCACAGATCGGTCAGACAAATCTCAGTGACGGTCCACAGCTCGCTGTTCATCGCCATAAGGTGCTTCTTCATCATGGCCTTCCACTTGGGATACTCGTGATCGTCAAAGATGGGACATGACACAGTCTTCACTCATGTGGTCGACATAACTAAAACTCCAGGTGGTTAAACCAAAATCACACAGAACAAGGGAGTACCTTGCTCTGATACCAATTGAAAGTGCGTTATATCGACTAGAGGGGGGTGAATAGGCGATTTTTATGAATTCTTCACTAAGGAATTTGCAGGTCAGGAAATTCCTTAGCAAAGAACTACTTGCAGCGGAATAAGTACTCAAAAGTAAACATAGCAGAACACAAGCATGGTCATCATGATGAAATGAAGACAAGCACAGAGTACAGAAAGCGTAAACACAAGATAACACAGGATGAAGACAAATAGACTGAAGAAATTGAACTGAGGAAATTGAGAAAGTCTTCAGTCAAAGTCTTCAAACAGATATGAACAAGCACACAATACAGTTATGAGGAAATGAAAGAGTTGAGGAAATATAACCAGTAAGCTTGGTGAAGATAATGATTTGGTAGACCAGTTCCAACTGTTGTCTCAGTTGTACATCTGGTTGGAGCGGCTAGGTATTTAAACCTGAGGACACACAGTCCTCACCGTATTCTCCTTGAGCTAAGGTCACACAGACCTTGCCCAATCAGTCGTGGTAAGTCTTCAGGTGACTTCCGAACCTTCACAAACTCGGTCACTCGGCGATCCACAATTCCTCTTGGATGCTCTAGACCATGACGCCTAACCGTCTGGAAGAAGCACAGTCTTCAAAGGTAACAAGCGTCAGATCCATGCAAGATCAATCTCTTCAGTGATGCTTAATCACTTTGGTTTGTAGGTGCTTGGGTTTGGGTTTTCCTCACTCGATGATTTTCGCTCAAACTCCTCGGAGGATGGGATGCTCTCAAATGACAAGTGTCAGTTTCTCTCGGAGCAGCCAACCAGCTAGTGGTTGTAGGGGGCGGCTATTTATAGCCTAGGGAGCAGCCCGACATGATAAGACATAAATTCCCTTCAATGATATGACCGTTAGGTGGGTAGATATTTTGGGACAGCTGGCGCATAGCACAGCAACGGTCGGATATTTGAGGCTCAAATTCCTCAGGGCTATCATGTTCCTCACTGTGTAGGCAATCCGCACTGGCGAATTCCTAACTCCTTAGTCAGAAAAAATTCCTCAGACCAGAAGAACTTCGTCTCTGTCACTGAAGAATATGACTGAACTGTACGAGATTTCCAATGGCTTCACTCAAAGGGATTGGGAGGTGTAGGATTTTGAGTTGAGCATCACTTGGAAAATTTTCCTTATTATTTCCTCCACCCCCTTTAACACTACGGTGTTTCCTATGACTCAAGAAAGAGAAATTGAAACTACGAACACAAAAGTCTTCACGCTTCATGTTCCTCAAATGAATACCAGGTCTTCAAGGTCACACCAATTTCTTCACTTTCAAAGTCTTCAGAAATTCTTCAGAAATACAAAGTCTTCAGTAGAAGAACTTCATTTTTAGGGGTCGAATTTCTCTGTAAATATCAAACTCCTCATAGACTTATAGACCTGTGTACACTCATAAACACATTAGTCCCTTAACCTATAAGTCTTCAATACACCAAAATCACTAAGGGGCAATAGATGCACTTACATTTTATAATCATTTTATAGTCATTTTATATCAGTTTTATGTTACTAACCTATTGACATAGTGCCAAGTGCCAGTTGCTGTTTTTTCATGTTTTTTACATCGCAGGAAATCAATATGAGATGAAGTCCAAATGCCACAAAACTCCATGATGATTTTTTATGGGCCATAAGGAAGGCAATGGGCCCTGGTTGCACCTGGGGGTGCCCCGAGGGGGGCACAACCCACCAGGGCGCTCCAGGAGGCCCAGGCACGCCCTGGTGGGTTGTGCCCACCTCGGGTGCCCCCCGGACCGCCTCTTTGATCTATAAATACCCCAAAAATACCAGAACCCTAGAAGCGTCGACGAAATATTCATCCAGCCACCGCAGAGTCTAGAACCACCAGATCCAATATAGACACCATCACGGAGGGGTTCACCACTTCCATTGGTGCCTCTCCGATGATGCGTGAGTAGTTCTTTGTAGACCTTCGGGTCCGTAGTTAGTACCTAGATGGCTTTCTCTCTCTCGCTGAATTCTCAGTACAATGGTCCCTTGGAGATCCATATGATGTAACTCTTTTTGGGGTGTGTTTGTTGGGATCTGATGAACTTCGAGTTTATGATCAGTTATATCTTTTTATATCCATGAAAGTTATTTGAGTTTCTTTGATCTCTTATATGCATGATCTCTTGTAGCCTCGTATTTCTTCTCCGATATTTGGGTTTTGTTTGGCCAACTTGATCTATTTATCTTGCAATGGGAAGAGGTGCCCGGTAGTAGGTTCGATCTTACGATGCTTGATCCCAGTGACAGAAAGGGAACCGACACGTATGTATAGTTGCTACTAAGGATAAAAAGACGAGATCTATATCTACGGCCATATAGATAAACGGATCTTGTCTACATCATGCCATCGTTCTTATTGCATTATTCCATTTTTCCATGAACTTAATACACTAGATGCATGCTGGATAGCGGTCGATGTGTGGAGTAATAGTAGTAGATGCAGGCAGGAGCCGGTCTACTAATCTTGGACGTGATGCCTATGTAATGATCATTGCCTGGATATTGTCATAATTATTTGAAGTTCTATCAATTGCCCGACAGTAATTTGTTTACCCACCGTTTGCTATCTTTTTTGAGAGAAGCCACTACTGAAATCTACGGCCCCCGGGTCTTCTTCCTCATATATTTGCTTTGAGATCTATTTTATTTGCTCTTTTTATTGAGATCTATTAAACCAAAAATACAAAAATACTTTGCTGCACTTTATTTTATTTGTGATCTATTATCTAAATCTATTACAACTTTCTCCCGTCGAGAGGAACTTTCTGGCGCCGTTGCCCGAAAGGGATTGACAACCCCTTTAACACGTCGGGTTGCGCGGTGTTGTTATTTGTGTGCAGGGGTTGTTTACGTTGTGTTGCTTGGTTCTCCTACTTGTTCGATAACCTTGGTTTCATTTCTGAGGGAAATACCTACCGATGTTGTGCTGCATCATCCCTTCCTCTTTGGGGAAATACCGACGTAGCTTCAAGCGATATCAAAAGGAATTTTATGGCGCCGTTGCCGGGGAGGGATTGACAACCCCTTTAACACGTTGGGTTGCGAGGTGTTGTTATTTGTGTGCAGGGGCTGTTTACATTGTGTTGCTTGGTTCTCCTACTGGTTCGTTAACCTTGGTTTCATTTCTGGGGGATGTACCTACCGCTGCTGTGCTGCATCATCCCATCCTCTTTGGGGAAATACCGATGTAGCTTCAAGCGACATCAGTATTTCACCCAAATTTATTGATTTGACACAAGGGAAACCAAAGAATATTTAGAAATGTTAGTAGTTGAGTTGTCAATTCAACCACACTTGGAGAACTAAATATCTGCAGCAAAGTGTTTAGTAGCACAGTAGTATGATAGTTTGCTGGTTATAAATATCTGCTAGTTATATGCACTTAATAGCAATAGTAACAGTAACAGTTTTGTAGTGATTGTAATAGCAGCAACAACAAAAGTAACTTAGCAAAGATTAATATGCGAAAAGCGTAGGCATTGGATCAGTGATGGATATTTGTGTTGGATGACATTCATCATATAACATTCACAACCTAGAGTGATACACAATAGCTCCAATTCATCAACGTAATGTAGGCATGTGTCATGTATAGTCATATGTGCTTATAATACGAACTTGCATGACATCTTCTGTCCTACCCTCCCGTGGTAGCGGGGTCCATAAGGTAACTAAGGGATATTAAGGCCTCCTTTTAATAGATAACCGAAAAGTATCAACACATGGTGAATACATGAACTCCTCGAATTACAGTCATTGCTGGAGAGTATGCCAACTATTGTCACTTTGGGGTCTACGGATCAGAACAATAACAAGTGCATATAACTAGTAGATAGGATCAGGAACTCAATTATATTCATGAAAACATAGAGGGTTCAGACCTCAAATCATGGCACTCGGGCCCTATGACAAGCATTAAGCATAGCAAACTCGTAGCAACATCAAGCTCAGAAAATAGTGGATACTAGGGATTAAGCCTTAACAAATTGACTTGATTAGATGAAAAATCTCATTCAACTCCATCACCATCTAGCAAGCCTACGAAGAAATTACTCACTCCCTGTGGCGAGCATCATGAAGTTGTTGATGAAGAAGGGTTGGTGATGATTATGGCAATGTACCCCCCTCTCCAGAGCCCCCAACGGACTCCAGATCATCCCTCCTGATGAAGAATAGGAGGTGGCGGTGGCTTCATATCGTAAAGTGCAATGAAACTTCTTCCCTTTTTTCTCAGGAAAACGATATTTATGGAGTTGAGATTAGGGCCGGCGGAGCCTCGTGGGCCCCACAAGGTAACAAGGCGCGCCTAGGGGGTGGCCGTGCCCGGTTGCCTTGTGGACAACTGGTGGCCCCCTCCAGTGGATCTTTGTTCCAGTATTTTTCATATATCCATGAAAAATCTTCAAAAAGTTTCGTCCAATTCCGAGAACTTTTATTTCTGCACAAAACAACACCATGGTAGTTCTGCTAAAATCAGCGTTAGTCTAGGTTAGTTTCATTCATATCATGCAAATTAGAGTCCAATACAAGAGCAAAAGTGTATGGAAAAGTAGATACGATGGAGACGTATCACCCATTAGCAGAAATAAAAATTTGAGCTCATGGATTCGAGCCAAGGATCTGATGCCTTTTTCCTGGTGACCGCTCGAATGACATGCCGATGGTATGTTCACGGCCTGAACTGGATGAAATGGTAGTGCTTCTCATGATTTACATTGAAACTATAATGGACATGAGAGGATTCTGTGGAAAACTTGATAAAACATAAGGATAATACTTAATATCATTATAAGATATGCATAAATTCATACATAATTATCATGCACATTTCTAAAACCTAACATAACTAATTGAACTTATTCATCGTCATTGCTGTCGTCCTCCTTGTCGCTGCCATCCGAGTCGTCGCTGTCATCCCAGTCGTTGTCGCTATCCTCCTCGTCGGCCATCAACGCCTCGTTCGTTGCCCTACATTTGGCCCTTGTCTGGAAGATACTATCTTCCGCATAGGGCGTGGTGTAGGATCAGACGGGGGTAATTAGACTACTTGACCAAATAAAAAATTAACCTTTTCCCAATTTTAGTTGTGGGCAGATTTTAACAATTTGCACAAGTCAAGTAATCAACCCACACATGCAATTCTAAGAGTGTAGCAGCGAAAAGTAAAACATTGCAGATGAAGGTAAAGGGAAGGGTTTGGAGAGTGCAAACGCAATGATTACACGGAGATTTTTGGCGTGGTTCTGTTAGGTGGTGCTATCATACATGCACGTTGATGGAGACTTCAACCCACGAAGGGTAACGGTTGCACGAGTCCATGGAGGGCTCCACCCACGAAGGGTCCACGAAGAAGAAACCTTGTCTATCCCACCATGGCCATCACCCACGAAGGACTTGCCTCACTCGGGTAGATCTTCACAAAGTAGGCGATCTCCTTGCCCTTACAAACTTCTTGGTTCAACTCCACAATCTTGTCGGAGGCTCCCAAGCGACACCTAACCAATCTTGGAGACACCAATCTCCAGAAGGTAATAGATGTTATGTTGATAATGAACTCCTTGCTCTTGTGCTTCAAATGATAGTCTCCCAAACACTCAACTCTCTATAACAGATCTGGATATGATGGAAAGATGATTTGAGTGGAAAGCAACTTGGGGAAGGCTAGAAATGAAGATTGTTGTGGTAGGATTGGTATATCTTGATCTCAACACATGAGTAGGTGGTTCTCTCTCAGAAAATGTAAGCTGGAAGTGTACGCACGTTCTGATGGCTCTCTCACATATGGAGAAGGGCGTGGAGGTGTATATAGCCTCCACATAAAATTCAACCATTACACACATTTGACCCAACTCGGTTAGACCGAATAGAAGAACTCGGTGAGACCGATTTAGTTCAAAATGTGAATGTTACGAATCTCGGTGGGACAGACTGGAACAACTCGGTGCGCCCGATGTGCTAGGGCTAGGGAAACCTCATCTCCGTGGCGCCGATTGCTTGAACTCGGTGAGACCGATTTCAGCAAAGAGAAAACAGAGAGTTGGTCAAGCAAACTCGGTGGGACCGATTGCTCATTTCGATGAGACCAAAATGTTACAGGGCCATCTTGGTGAGACCGAGATCCATATCGGTGTGACCGGGGCGTTAGGGTTTCTCGCAATGGCTATGACAAATGAACTCGCTGGCTCCAGATGAATGTTTCGGTGGGGCCAAGTTGGAGTTTGGGTTTCTGACATATTTGGAATGAGAAAGTGGTTGAGGGCTTTGGAGCAATATCACTAAGCACTTTGAGCAAGTAGACTATTAAGCAACACCTCATCCCCTTTTAATAGTATTGGCTTTCCTATTGACTCAATGTGATCTTGGGTCACTAAAATATAAATGAAGAGTCTTGAGCTTTTGCCAACATGTGTCCTTAGCATTTTGAGGGGTCCACATCTCTAGTCCATGCCATGCCATTCATTGAACTTTCTGAAAAATTAAACTTGAATGGATATTAGTTCAATGAGCTATATGTTGTTATGAATTACCAAAACCACCGGGGGATTAGTTGCACTTTCAATCTCCCCCTTTTTGGTAATTGATGACAACATATAGATCAAAGCTTCGACAAATGATAATATGAATGAAATACATCGTCCCTTTGAGAAGTACTTCCTCCGTAAACTAATATAAGAGCGTTTAGATCACTACTTTAGTAAGCTAAACACTCTTATATTAGTTTACAGAGGGGGTATGTGATAAGCAAGAGCTCCCCCTAAATTTGTGCATTATTTAAAATTTGCGTTTGAATGCAAATGCACAATCGATTAGGATCATGGGTCACTCTTCCATGTCACATACATCTTGGTGGAGCGCTCAAAATGATAAGAATTAAATAACAAGCACTCATCACCAAGGATACAAGTGATTGATCATACACAAGCATTCAAGGATATAAATATGCAAGCACACATTACGGCATACTATGATCAAACACATGATCACATAAGTATCGCACGAGCATAACACAAATTGTAGCATAGAAAGCAACAACCAAACGGACAAAGGTAGCAAGAGTAGCAAGGCAAATGAAACCAACAAAAGCAAGAGGCACACACTCTCTCTCTCTCAGCCTATGATCTATGCACTTTCTCCCCCTTTGGCAACAAGTTACCAAAAATTTCGAAAACGTATAGTGCTATACGACACTCTAAGCACGATCTCCGGGAGCTCCTGAAGGGGTCTTCTGTCTTGTCGCTTCGGTGTGCGTAGACGGCATTGAGAGGAGTCCATCAGCAAATGCCTCTGCTGAAGTCTGTGGAGCTGGAGGAGTTGACACTTGAGGGGCAACTATGGCAGTGGCTGCAGGTGCTGAGATGGTAGTCCTAGAGTCTCTGGCAACTGGCACAACTGATGATCTTTGTGCCCTTGGCACTCTCTCAAATGTGTCTGTTGTGGGTCTATCATCATGATCCTCAGCATCATCCCTAACCTTCTCCACAACTGTCTGAATCTCTGTGACCTTCACATCTAGGTCATGTAACTTTGTCTCAATAATCCTCTCAAGACTCTCCTGATTTTGAGACAAGGTGGCCAAGCTCTTCTCAATTCTCACTGTTGCCTCAAGCAGATAATGGAGTTGATCTTGCTTGGTCTTGAGATTCACGAGTGAAGCATCTGGGGCACTTGTTGCCTTTGCTGCTTTTGCAGCCTTAGCTCTCTCAATCTTCTCCTGGGCTTCAGCACAATTAGGATGTGAAGCATCCATGACAACCTCGTTGTCCTCAAAATCTGGCCTCAGGGGTAGATGCTCTTTGTCCAGCAGATATGTCCCAGTTCCCACCTTGGAATTGATCAATGTCTGGATGTGTGGGGCATATCCACAAGATCTCTTCTAGTCAACTGCTGTCCTCTTTACTGTCTCAATGATCAAGCTCATGACTTTGAATTTTTGAGGGACATCAAACAAATGAAGCAAGTTTATGGAATGACCATGTATCATCCTATGATCTCCTGACTTGGGCAATAGAGTGCGCCTCAATATAGTGTTTATGGTGGTCAAACCAGCAAGCAGATAGTATATAGATCCAAGCTTGTGTGACTCCAAGGCATCATTTGGAATGGTCTTGCACATATTAGCCATGGAGTTGTGATCCTCCCTAGGCTTGTTGTACACATCAAGATCATCTTCAGCTTCTTCAGGAGAATTGATAAGCCTGGCCCATTCAAAAATAGACGACTGGTATCTGGTGCCTTCTATCATCCACACTCTTTTACCATCAAGGTAGAAGTGAGCTGTGGAGTGGAACTGCATTATCATCTCATCGCTCCACTTTGTCATCTTCTGACCAACAAACCTATAACTCCATTCAGTCTGAACGTCTCACTCACACGAGGAAGTAATCTTCATTGTCATCAATATATTCCCAATCCACCCATTTCCTGTCACAAACAATGGGTTTCTTGTCCAACAAAACAGTCTCATAGAAGTCATGTTGCTCTCTGGTATGAAAACGGTAGTCCACAACAGTCCTTCTCCTGTTAGCATATGGATCATTTTGCCTCCATAGTCTCAGACCATGATCCTTCCTCATCTTCATGTTCTCTGCCATAGGATGATCATCATTATGATCTAGGATCTTGGGCTTCAATTTTCTGAGCACTAGTGGTTGTTCTTCTTCTTGTACTTCAGGCACTGGGGCCTTGTTCTTCTCTGCAGCTTATATATTCCTTGTTGATCTCTTGGGAGCTATTGTCTTGGCTGCTTTAGCTAGAGCTGAGGGCTTGGGGCAGACTTGGGTTTTGAAGGAGCAGCCCCAGTCTTGATAGCATCTGCCATCAGCTTCTGTGTCTTGGCAGGAGGTGCAGCAGGCTCTTCCTCCTCCTCTTCTTCTTCATCAGAAAAGCATCTCTCAAATTCTGCCATTGGATCTACCAGTTTGCACCATCTTCCTCTTTTCCTCTCTTCTCTTTTCCAGCACCACTTGTTGGATGTGCTTGCTCTTGAGCTACGGTGGATGGCCTAGCTTTAGACATAGGATTCCTCTTAGCAGGAGCCTTCTTGGAAAGTCCTGGCTTTGTGGCAGCAACATCATACTCTTTCTTGAGCACCTTCTTCTTGGAGGTCACTTCCTCCTCAACCACAAAATCTTCATCTTCACTCTCAAAAGTTCTTTTCTTCCTTTGCCTAGTAGCTGCTTTAGGTAAGTTGCTGGGACGGCTCCTACTCCCATCATCATAGCTACTATTGGGACTAGTGCCCTCACTGAGATTGAGCTGCTCCTCAGACTTATTCTGACTGTCATTGGCCTCTAACATGGCTGCAACTGACCCTGTGAATAGATGGGCGTGGATAGTGTAGATGAGTATCACAAAGTACAACTAGTTTTTGCAAAAATTGAAACAAAATCTTACCTTTAGTTTTCTGCAGAAAGCATTTCGGAGCTACCGATTTGACAAACTCGGTGACACTGAAGCACTAACAGAGTCTAAACATGCAATTTCGGTCAGACCAATATGCAGTTCGGTGACTTCGAGATGCTAGGGTTTCACAGAGAAAGTGATTCCGGCCTGACCGATTCGTACACTTCGGTCAGACCGAGTTATACTCAGTGCAATGGCCAAGACCAATTGGTATGATCGAAATCCTCAGATCGGTCGGTCTGAGATGGGTTCGGCGGAAACCTAACCCTAAGTTTTTGCATCAAATCTATTCTAATGGATTTTTTTGCTGGAAGGATTGATCTCATACGTGGGAAGAATAAAGGCATTATACTTTGTGCAAGAATCGGAGTAAAGGATAGCACAAAGGGTCGAATCTATACCCTAACTCAGTGATGGATTGCTACGGCAGTGAAGATATCCGTTAACGGTGGTGGAGACCAGCGGCGGAGGCACACCGGTGAAGACGGCGATGATCCGGAGACCTAGGGTTGGTAGTGCTGGGGAGGCGCAGGCGAGTGTGTTTGAAGAAATTTCCAAACTTCAAGTCGCGGTATATATACCCAGACACTATCGGTGGCGCCGAGTGGAACGGCTCGGTGGCACCGAGATGCAAAATTGCTATCAGTTGCTGCAGCTTGGTGTGACTGAATCATTCTAAGTGGTGGCACCAAGATGAAAACCTAGATCAACTTATTGATTTCGATGTGACCGAATGGGAATGTGTTGGTCTGACCGAAAATCATTAAGAGGTTTTGGAAGTTAAGCCCTTGATGGATCGGTGGCTCCGAGTACTCCTCACCCGGAGGGTCCGAAAGTGACTTGTTCAAACTTTGTGATGTAGCATGAATAGAGTTTGAGACGAGAAACAGCATAGATAGCTAGGGAGTACTTAGGCATTCTTGTCCATCCATTCGGCTAAAGAAAAACCAAACAATCAAAACAACAAATGGATGTCCTCGAATGGAGAAAATTATGCAACAAACATGCTCACACAATAAGATAGCAAATAAGACATGTGGCAAAGCATGCACATACATTGCAGCATCTATCAAGCAATTGGCGATG
The DNA here is from genome assembly GCF_018294505.1 of Triticum aestivum. Classification (NCBI taxonomy): domain Eukaryota; kingdom Viridiplantae; phylum Streptophyta; class Magnoliopsida; order Poales; family Poaceae; genus Triticum; species Triticum aestivum. The sequence goes on along the minus strand of NC_057796.1, from coordinate 275,413,349 downwards.
ACTAGGTCATCTATATATGAGTATATTGACATAGGAGTTAAAGGAGAACATTTGATCATAGGTCATACTCATCGTTTAAGCACAAGTGGGGTTACCACTTTTACATAAAGCATTGTTGTGTTCACATCATTAGAGTTGCTTTAGCTCAATTTTTAGAGTGAAGCTCACCCTAGATGTGGTATCCCCCCTAAGGGGGATGAACTTACCTTGGGTTTTGTCGATGATGACTTCATGTAGATGTTGAAGATGTGGATGCTCAATGTTGATGTTGATCTTTTGGAGCAATCCATTGGAGTGCTGCACTTTCAATACCTACACGGGTTAGTCCCACAAGGAACATACAAGGATATCCATAGACATAGAGTGAAACACACATATGATGATGTCCATGAAAGCATTAGGTTACCTTGTCCCTTGTCTTACCAACAAGAGGGTTTGTGACTCCATGAACTAGTGCAAGATATGAAAGTTGATTGCACTTGTCCTTGCCAAAATGAATATGAGTGAAGTATGTTGACGGAGTCACCCTCAAGAACTCTCTAGTTCTTCTTCTTTGGGATCCACATCAACTTGATGGGAATCCTTGGAGTTGTAGTCATACTTGATGAAGTGGAACTTGACGTAGTCTTGGGAACCCACTTGACCATGGCCTTAGGAGCTTCTTCAAATGAATCAATCTCTTCTTGAAGCTTGTGTTCCCTTGAAACAAGTGGGGTCATACTTCTCTTGTTGAGGAACAAACTTTGTCTTGGTATATTTATCTTCTTCCCACTCAATTCCATTGGTATTGAAATTTCGTTCAAAACCAACACCTTGATTCTTCCGGTGCCTTCCTTGCTTGCGTACAATTTCCTCAGATTGCTTACTTCCGGCAAGGCTCTTGTAAACACCTTTCTTTATAATTCCCTTCAATAAGCTATTTTCTTGCTCAAGTGTAACTTGGCTAAGAGAATCATTAGTGTAATCAAGAGAACTGCTAGAAGCAACAATATTGGATTTAACATGATTATTGTTACTACTAGAGGAAGAATCTTTCTTGTTCTTATTGCTAGATTTTACTTGTGGCATATAAGTAGACAAGAGTAAATGCTTGGCAATGTAATAAGAACTCTTCTTTCAAAATCATCATTGATTGCTCTTAGGAACCCATGCTCTTGCTCTAAATTTAGCTTCTTGAAGCGTAACTTCTGATGAGTCCTTAGGAGCTCTCTATGATCCTCTAGAGTTGTTTCATGAGCTGACTTAAGAGTGTTTAGTTCTTTAGTTAGATGCTCAATCTCCTTCTTATCATTGTCATTCGTTTCATCTTGATTAGCATGATTAATAGCAAGTTCATCATAGTTTTCATCACTAGTGTTGTCAACAAGTAAATCATCATCACCTAGCAAATCATCTTCATCACTATTGAAATCAACATACTCGGGGTGTGATACCTTAGGGACTTTAGCCATGAAGCATCTTCCAATTCCTTCATTTGGTGGGTCAAATATGTCGTAGGAGTTGGATGACACAAGTGCAAGTCCGGCAACACCTTCATCTTGAGTATATTCGGAGTCGGTGTGATAGCTTCTCTCGGAGTAGTCGTCGGAGTCAAAACTGGATACTCTTGTGTAGCTCTTTGATGACCTGTCCTTCCTTTCCGAATCCTTGCTTCTATGAGAGGGTCTTAGTTCATAATGATCATCTCTACTCCTTCTCTCTCTCTTGGTGGTGATTCATCTCTTTCACTTCTCCTTTTTAGTGAGTCTTCTCTTTTTCTTGTAGGGAGCCGTACAGTCATTGGAGTAGTGTCCGGGTCCTCCACAATTGTAGCAATTAGAATCACGACTAGAAGATCCTTTGTCATTGTAGGATCTTGACTTGGAGTTTCTCTCTTTGCTTCTATTCTTGTAGAACTTGTTGAAGTTCTTCATTATTAAGCTCAATTCTTCATTGGAGATTTGCTTCTCACTTGATGTTGTAGGGGCATCACATGAAGCTTTGTAAGCAACACTTGACTTGTTGTGGAGCTCTTCCTTATCCTTGAGTGACATCTCATGAGCAACAATTCTACCAATGACTTTCGTTGGCTTGAGATCTTTGTAATTGGGCATCATTTGGATCAAGGTGCACATGGTATCATATTTTCAATCCAAGGCTCTTAGTGTCTTCTTGATGATGAATTTGTTGGCCATCTCTTTGCTTCCTAAGCCGGCAATCTCATTTGTGATGAGAGCAAGCCTAGAGTACATCTCAGCAACTCCTTCACCATCCTTCATCTTGAACTTGTCAAGTTGACTTTGAAGCACATCCAATTTTGATTCCTTGATTGACTCAGTACCTTTATGCATATCAACCAAAGTATCCCAAATTTCCTTTGCATTCTCAAGGCGGCTGATTTTGTTGAATTCTTCGGGGCATATTCCGTTGAAGAGAATATTGCAAGCTTGAGCATTGTATTATTCATTTCTTCTGCGGACACTTCATGATCCGGTTCTTTTCCATCCTCGAAGAAATCACCTTGCAAACCAATGCGCACAATAGCCCAAATGGCGGGGTTATGACCAAGTATATGCATTTTCATCTTATGCTTCCAACTAGCAAAATTAGTACCATCAAAGTTAGGACCTCTACGGTGGTAATTTCCCTCGCTAGACGCCATACTCTCCTAGGTTGTGAAACCAAGGCTATGATCACCAAACCTATGGAAATCAAGGCAAATGGAGACCAAAGCTCTGATACCACTTGTAGGATTGAAAGTAGGTATAGAGGGGGTGATTAGACTACTTGACCAAATAAAAATCTAACCTTTTCCCAATTTTAGCTGTGGGTAGATTTTAACAATTTGCACAGGTCAAGTAATCAACCTACACATGCAATTCTAAGAGTGTAGCAACGGAAAGTAAAACATTGCATATGAAGGTAAAAGGGAGGGTTTGAGAGTGCAAATGCAATGATGGCATGAAGATTTTTGGCGTGGTTCCGATAGGTGGTGCTATCGTACATCCACATTGATGGAGACTTCAACCCGCGAAGGGTAACGGTTGCGCGAGTCCACGGAGGGCTCCAGCCATGAAGGGTCCACCTTATTGAAATCCTTCTTCGTGACAAGGTAGTAGTTATCAATGGGCAATACGGCGTCGTCGGTGAGGGAAACAGACCGCTAGGATCCATCCGGGTTAGCCCATTCGACTTGGATGTCCTTGTAGTTTCTGACCCTAATGTCCCAGGGCGGCAGCATGGCTATATCACCATCTATGCAAAAACTAAGGAATGTGTATCTGTCCTTGAGGAGAAACTAGTGAAGCGACGAGCTCACACCTTGAGGCCGGCATGCCTGGTAGAGGCGAAAATTCGTGGCATAGGAGATCTAGATGAGGGCCACCTTCTGTTCTTCGATAGGAAACTCTCCCTTCTTCTGGCGGCGGGTGTACTCGACGTCCATGCCGACAAACGATACTCGAAAGATATCCATAAACTGTTCAACATGTGCTATCCAATGTTGGACAATGATGTTGTTGTTGGTGAACACTGTGTGGATGTTATCGCCGACATGCATAGGACACAGTGTTCCCCTGTGAACGGGTATACCAAGCCTGGCAGCACCATCATGTCGCCGACGAGGTGGCGAAAAGATCTACCACAAAACATGGATGGTACTGATAGGAAGTGAGAGCGGTTGACAGGGAGACATGGTGAGAAAGAGAGAGAAAGAGAGTCGAATGAGGATGATGGTGGGTTGGTTGTAATGTAGAGGGGATTTCGCAACTGCTTAAATCATAAATTAATTTCTTCTAAGTGTTGAATCCACAAAGAGCAAAAAGGATAACACTACCAACCCCACAACTACGTTGTCGCCTAGGTAGTTAAGTTCCCACCCATACCGAAGTATGAAAGTAGTCCATTCTATCAGTTTATAAGAAAACGATAATAAGGGTGGTTTATCTAAACTATTAATGAGAAGGTAAAAACTGAAATTAAAAAAATACTAAAATGAATGGGCGGCGCTTGAGTAATAAAGGCATTCACTACAAAAAAACATCCATGACATTTTGGGCCGAACGAATTTTGTGTGTGTCATGCTTATGACACTTCTATGACCATAATTGTGACAAAACCCGGTATCATCATAGATGTGGTTGGCTCCTACTTCTATGACAAAAAATCATGACAGAAAATGGGCTTTTCGTCGTGGGAGGGCCGGAGACGCATCTGCATGACATTCTTGGGGCCGTCCATGACGGAAAAAACCGTGGCAGAAGCAGGGGCGAGGAAACTATCGGGAGTTCCTGGTTACGGTGGGTGATCAGGGCCGAGCGATGCACATAGGGATTGCGCATTTCTCTCGTACACATACACGCATGGGTGCGAGGCATTGGGCTCTAACTGAACCCGAGCGATTGCACTGGCTACGCGTTACTGAACCCGAGCGATCGATCGATCCCTGGCTGTTAACTGAACCCGATCGAGCGATTCCTTCGCTACTGCTGCTAACTGAACCCGATCGAACCTACTACCTCTTGATGAATAGTGAGCGTTGTTGGGGTTCGGATGAACAGGACCCCGTGGTAGTAGAGGCTGTTGCCGCTAGATGAACAGGACACCGGTCAAGCCGGTTGGGGGTGGATGAACAGGGCCCCGTGGAGAGATGGATGAACAGCAGCCCGTGGAGGGCTAATTGAATAGTAGCCGGTGGAGGGCTGGATGAACAGTAGCCCGTGGAGGGGTGGTTGAACAGTAGTCGGTGGAGGAGCGGTGGAGGCTGGATGAGCAGGAGCCCGTGGATGAACAATAGCTGTTGGAGGCAGAAGGGAGACGCCGTGGATGAACAGTCACAAATGGAGGTTGGAGGAGGACGGCGGTGGATGAACAGTAGCCAGTGGAGGCTGGAGCGAGGCAGTAAACGATGGATGAACAGGACCCCATGGAGTCCCGTTTTGCGGTACGCCACACCCCTCCCGATGAACAACACCCCCGTTTCAACCGTAGGAGGTCGAAGAGAAGTTCGTTTCCTCTGTTTTGCGGTACGCCACACCCCTCCCGATCAACAGGACCCCGTTTCGACTGTAGGAGGTCGAAGAGAAGTCTGTTTCCTCCGTTTTGCGGTACGCCAGACCCCTCCCGGTGAACAGGATCCTGTTCCGACCGTAGGCGGTCAAACACAAGACCAGTTCCTCCGTTCTGCGGTACGCTAGGCCTCGTTTTGGCTGTTCCGTCCAAGCCGGTTGGTTCTCGATGAACATGATGCATTCCGTTGCCTCCCGATGAACACGACAACGCAGTTTCTCCGTTCCAACCCAGCCGGTTGGCTGCTGATGAATAGGACACCGTCGCTGCTCTCCGCTGACTCTCCATGTACACGAGCCCTGGCCGTACGTATGCGCGAGTAGGCGGGCATTCGAGACCCCGCCCGTATGTACGTACATGGCCGTATTTACTCTCTTGCACCCTGGCTGTACGTACGTGTACACGATATTGACGGGATTGCGTGACATGCTACGTCCGCGCCTCTACTATGACACGTGCCCTTCCTTACTCAGCCACGGTTCATCGCTGCAGCCTGCAGACAGACCGATCGACCAGTATGTACATACATGTTCGCGACCATAATAACAACGCTACATACGCCTCGACCAGGTGGGTCCCGACTGTCAGGGAGGATAAGGAGGCACTTACTTGCGTGCGAAGTTATTGCTGGTGCGTCCCAGCTGTTAGGCGGAGAATCATTTTTTTTTTGCCCGTAATATGGATGCACTTCCTTGCGTGCGAAGATGCAGTTTGTGAGTCCTAGCAGTCAGGGGGAAACGTTTTTTTTTTGCGAAATATGATGGCCCGTCCGGTGGGTCCCTGCTGCCAGGTGGGGGAATCATTATTTTACACGTAATAAGGTTGCACTTCCTTGGTGCGGCCGTGCACCCAGCTGTCAGCCTCTCCACATACAGTACTCTTTTGATGGAAGTCGTTCCTTGACCACATTGACCATGCCGCGCCGAGAGCACCAAGGCGGTGGACGACGGCGAGGCCTAGGAAGGGGACGACACGGAGCCGGGGAAGACGCGACAGTGGATGCCCACGTGGAGAGGAGTACGAGGGTTGACTGGTTCAGCTGCGGTGTGAGGCTGCCGTCACCGCAGAATAACAGGGGTTGTGGGTGAGTAGAGGGATGGCCTGGCCAGAGGTTGGAGCAGGGTGGGGTGGCCAGGCCTGCGCGGCAGCACAGCCGACCACGGGAGGCAGAAGCAGGTGGCACGACCGGCGCTGGATTGGGCGGCTGGAGCAAGAAGACCAGAGGTTGAAGAAGCACTACGGCCGTTGGATGGACATCGTACGGTCACTGGAGCTAGAATCATTCATATTGACTAAGTTGACAAAGCACTCCGTCCGCGTCAACTTAGTAGGCCCAAAAGTCAGCCTCCCACTATGGTAGGTCCTAGCTATCAGGGGGAGTATTCATTTTTTTTTGTGCATAATAAGGAGGCACTTCCTTGCGTGCGAATATATAGCTGGTGGGTCCGAGCTGTCAGCAGGGGAACGTTTTTTTCGCGAAATATAGAGGCCCTTCCGGTGGGTCCCAGTGTGTGGAGGAATCATTATTTTGCGCGTAATAAGGAGGTATTTCCTTGTGTGCGGCCGTGCACCCAGCTGTCAGCCTCTCCACGTACAGTCCACTTCTGATGGATGTCGTTCATTGACCATGTTGACCACGCCGCGCCGAGAGCACCAGGGCGGTGGACGGCGGCGAGGCCTAGGAAGGGAACAACACGGAGCCGGGGAAGACTCGGCAATGGTTGCCCACGCGGTGGAGAGTAAGAGGGTTTACTGGTTCGGCTGCCGTTGTTGGAAAATAACAGGAGGTGTGGGTGAGTAGAGGAATGGTCTGGCCAGCGATGGAGTAGGGTGGGGTGCTGCAGCCTGTGTGGCAGCACAGCCGACCACGGGAGGCGGGAGCAGGCAGTCCCATCAGCGCTGGTTTGGGCGGCTAGAGCAAGAAGATCAGATATTGAAGAAGCAGCACGGCCGTTGGATAAACATCCCACGGTCACTGCTGCTAGAATCGTTTGTGGACTAAGTTGACAAAGCCTTTCGTACACGTCAACCTAGTAGACCCACAAGTCAGCCTCCAAATCTGTCCCAAACGGCATACAGGTCAAAATTTCTAGCCAAATTCAAATTAATTTAAAAAGCTAAACATACCTTAATTTAAATCCAATGAAATTTTACCCGCACAAAAGCAATGAAATTTAAAATATCAAAATCTGAAAGAAAAAAGTATTTTGGAACTAATTGCCTGTTTCTGTATTTTTTTCATTTTACAGCCCACTTATTATTACTTATAGCCCATTTCTTATTACTTATAGCCCATTTTCTGGGCAAGCCCGAATGCATCCCTCCTCGTCTTGAAAGATTTACGGCCCAGCAGGGCGTAGAAAAGCAAGTAGGCCTATGTTGGTCATTCTGCAAAGAACAAATAGCTGGGCTAGCCATTTTCAGAAAGGAAAACAAACTGGGCTGGTCATGTGGTAAACATATGAAATAAAAGCCTGGGCTAGATGGGCCACAACTCCTGCACAACCCAGTTGATACCCTTCTCCGTGCCCAAAAAATAAAAATACTGTGTGCGCTCCTGGGTCCCGGGTGTCTGCCGCTCCTTGTGTAGTTAACTCGCTTATTGTCTGCGTTGATGGTGACATGCGACCCAGATGTCAGGAAACCATCAAGAGGAACCCTATTCTCTTGTAATAAAGGAGGCACTTGCTTGCCTACTGCCATGATCCTGGTGGGTCCCTACTGTCATCCTCAGCATGTACAGTCATCTCCTTATTCCTCTCGGTTGTTGACCATGTTGACCAACACCGGAGGGCGACGCTGCGGCGAGTGAACCAAGGCGGAGGATGATGGTGATGCCTCGGATGGGAACGCACAGGACTTGGGGAAGATGCGCAGAGTTTTAGGGTGCGATGTGCCAACGATGCATACGCGAAAGCACAACCAGCCATGGGAAACAGGAGCTGGTGGTCCCGCCGGCACTGGTTTGGCTTTCGCGGCTGGAGGAAGAAGAGACTGAGGAAACCAACAGACGTTGAATGTCAATACAACGGTCAAGGTTGGCACAATCGTTTGTTGACTAAGCCGACACCAAGTAGCATACTTTTTATATATAGGAAGAAAAGAAAAACTGGGCTCGTTCACCTCATAACATTCCCGAAACTGCGACCGTTCTATCTTGCGTCGCAACTTAAACTGCAAGGAAAATGCGTTTGTCTGCCATCCTCCTCCCAGGGAATGTTCGCCACATAAGTGACTAGCACCCTTGGTTTTCAACTGAGAGGTCTTGGGTTCGAGTCCCAGGGACTCTCAATTTTGTCCTCCTTCCTTCCTCGCAAAAATGAAAGAAAATCAAAGACTTGAGAAGGCGTACAGAACAAGCTAGTGTACCAGTAAAGAGACATTGTCGACTTTTAGAAAAAAGGGAGACGTGCTCCTGTAGTTGGTTCGAATCCAAACCTAGACTATGACTATATATGGTGCTATGCTACTCTGCAAGTAATGAAACTGACATATCCAACGTTCGCTTCTCCTCTTCTCTACTTACTCTGCCTAGCATCAGAAGCTCTGGCCGCAGCAACCATGTCTGCTGGCTGCTCGTCCACCTGCTCTTCAGCAGGCAACAACCAGATATGCGCCAAGTCACCACCCGTACCATCGCCTGTGGGTCTCATCACACCCCCGCTGGCACACGCACCGCAGCCGGTAGCTCATCGCAACCCGCTGCCGTTGGTGTGGTGCCACTGCTGCAAATCACGCAGAGTCATCCGTCGCGTCTCAACCACAATCCTCAACCCTGGCCGAGTCTTCTACAAATGCCCGAATCATGGGGTAATAATATGTTTAAGTGTTGTTCTGCTGCTTTCAGTTGCTGATTTTTTTAATAGTTTGGTTGATGATCTTCCAATTTGATTCGTGCAGAAAAGGGAAGATTCGTGTGATTTGTATTTCTGGGAAGTTGCTGATGTGGGGAATGCAACTACGCTGATTATTTGGTTAGCCGAGGAATCCCAATACCAACAGGTTGGGGTGTTGGACAAGTAACTGAAGGAACGACAGAAGAGGAAGATGCAGAGCAGAAGGTTAAAGATGCAGTTCCTCTGATCATGGCCAAGCAACAGCTGCTGAACGACCTTGACAACAATGAGGAGATGAAAGAGCTTGTGAAGATAATGGGCAAAATCGATGTGCTCTGTAGGATGATTGTCTCTTTATTTGCAGTGTATGTAGCACTCGTGATGTATTCAGTGGCTATGACGTGAGCACTTTGCTGAAACTAGTAATGAATGAAACCTATTTAGTAGGCTGGGCGTAGTGTTATGAACATCCAATGATTTCTATTAACGGAAATCTGGGGGTATCCCCTTTTGCTCATAAATAAATAGCAAAGGCCCTTTTGCTAATAAATAAATAAATTAGCACAGGCCCTGTCGGGTCAGCTTTGTCCCCATTCGAAGACGTCAACCGAATTGCAGTCCAACAGCAAACTATGTCATCAAATACAAGTTTCACAGCCAAATATGAGTACAACTAAACAACAATGTCATCATGTTTGAGTCATCATACAATCACCAAACACAAATCAACATACATAATAAGTGATGTTCTCACATCAAAATACTAAACAACAAGTTCATCAGGTTTCAGTTGTCATAGCAAACACAATTTCACATAGTAGATACAAAACGTCTTTTGATAGGCAAATGCGATAAAAGCAATCTAATCATCATCCGCAACAGCAGTGTCAACATCTTCGCCATGTGTATCAGTCTGAATCATAATCCCCCCCAGTGTCATCTTCTTCTTCATCCTCAATGTCCTCGAACGTTGGCTTCTTATTGATCAACTCTCGTATGTCCACAGCCCGACAGGCAATCTTTTCGCCAGCGTCATTGATGTGATGGTTCTCAAAGATATTAGGAACATCTGTGGAATCTTCTACATCAGGAGAAGTGTAAGCATCATCTTGTTGTGCAACTTCATTAAACGAATTCCTCTGCTCAAACCTTTGCAATAATCTCCAGTCATCACTACGTGCAAATGTGTCTTTAAAGAAAAATATCTGTGTTGCTTGATTTGCCAAAATAAAAAGATCGTAGGTCTGGTACGCCACCTTGACATTGATGGATTTGAACTAATCATCAGCTCTGGGTTTTGCGATCCTGGAAAACTGGTTATACCAACGACAGCACAACAGAACCACGCACCGATGAACCTCGAAACTGGAGATATACTGCAACTGAACAATGTCTGTTATGTTAGCATACATTTTAGTTGTCACTTCACCGTACTTATCCGTGCTCATGATGGCATTGTTTTGTGTCTTCCTGCCTTCGTCGCGTGCAAGGGTGTTGTAGCGCACATCTCCAACAACGCAAGATTCATAATGTCTTACCCGAGTATCAGGACCCTTTGCTAGTGCATAAAGGGCATCATCAACTGCCTGCCCATCCTCCCGCATCTTCTTAACCTATGCTTAGAAAATAGACAAGTTGATCATCTTATGTACTCAATATATTAAAAAAACTGACAGTGCAATTCAAAAGCTAACATAGCTCTTGAACCATTTCGCAAATCCTGCCATAACCAGTTTGTCAATGTTTCTTGGATTTTGCCGCAGTAACTCCTTTTTATAGATGCTGCACAACATAGTGATCGTGTCAAACATCTAAATATATAAGAATGTGCTGCAAGTTTAGTAGATTACAATGTATAAACTGCAGTACTTAGCACTTACTCGATATAAGGTAGAATCTCAGGACAGTTATTCAACACATGCCAAACCAATTGTCCGAATCTTTAACTTCGTCGTCTTGTCGACTCTTCCCTATAACTCGAACAGAACAATCGAAAACATTGAGCCCGGGATTGTCTCCACCCACCTCTTTGCTAAGCTGATCAGCTGTTTCAATGTATTTTGAGCAGAATGTCAACGCTTCAGTAGCAATGTAGGCCTCTACAATGGAACTCTCGGGTCTAGCTCTGTTCCTAACAAAGCCCTTGAAAGTGCCTAGCCGCCTTTCAATTGGGTACATCCAGCCATACTGTACTGGACCTCTAAGTAGTGCCTCATCAGGTAGATGAACAGCCAAATGCACCATCACATCAAAGAAGGCTGGAGGATATATGTTCGCAAGGTCGCATAGGATAGTTGGTATCTTGTCTCTAAGATGCTCCAAAGCATCTATCCTGATATTTCTACAGCAGAGTTCCCTGAAGAATTGTCCCAACTCTGCAACTGTTCTGTATAAGTAAGGGCGGCCCAATCCTCTAAGGATAACAGGTAAAACCCTTTAAAGTAGGACGTGGCAGTCATGAGTTTTCAACCCGTGTACCTTGTTTCCATCTGCACTGACTCGCCTTTCAGGGTTGGAAGAAAATCCACGTGGGAATCTCACACGTGACAGGACCTCGCAGAATTCTTTTCTTCTTACCTTGTCCAAGACGTACACAGCTCGTGCCATATCCCGTGGTTTACCTTCATCTTCCACCTGCAAATCCTTTCTGATACCCAGGTGTGTCAAATCAATCCTAGATTTTAAGGTATCTTTCGTCTTGCCTTCAATATTAAGAAGTGTGCTGATAATGTTGTCACATATATTTTTCTCGATGTGCATCAAAACAAGATTATGCCGCTGATCCAAATCTTTCCAATACTCCAAGTCCCACAAAGTGGACCTGCGGGTAAACAATAATCTCTCTTCTGCCCTGCCACACTTCCTTTTCCCGCTACCATTATCAGGATGGTTTCCTGGTGTAATATGCCTAACCTTCTCTAATTCCACTTGCAACTCATCGGCGATGAGCCTCTTTGGCACATCACGGTTTTCATGCTTTGCATTGAACACATATCTTCGGTATTTTGTAGGACACAACTTGTCCTTGGCAAGGAAACGGTGGTGTCCAATGTAACAGATCTTGCTAAGTGTTGCATATGACAGCAGATTCCGGTCACAGCGAACACATGCATTGTAACCATCTGTCGTTTGACCTGACATAGTGCCCAAAGCCGGATAATCATGGATGCACCAAATTATAACATCACACAGAAAGAAATTAGCTGGTCGGCTGCTATATAGGTCTCGAGTGAGAACACCCCTCCATAGCTATTGAAGTTCCTCCACAGGAGGCTCTATGAATAAATCAAAATCCTTTCCAGGACTTTTTGGACCTGGGATGAGCAAGGCCATCATGTAGTTTGATTCTTTCATGCAGACATTTGGAGGCATTTTGTAAGGGATAACAAGCACTGGCCACATGCTATATGTCGCGGTCTGGTGGCCAAATGGGTTAAATCCATCTGAAGCTAAGCCAAGTCTAATGTTTCTCGGGTCAGCAGCAAACTTTTTGTGTTTCTGATTGAAGCTTTTCCAGTCACTACAATGAGATGGATGGCTCATTACATTCTGATCTATGTACTCCTGGTTCCTAGAATGCCAAAGTACATCCTCTCTTGTTTCAGCATCATGAAAGAATCTCTGCAATCTTGGTATAATTAGAAAATGTCTCAAAATAGCACGAGGAATCCTCTTCACAGCATCGCCATCTTTCCATCTTGATGATTTGCAATTTGGGCATTCACTTAATTTGGCATAATCCTTCTGGAACAGAACACAATTTCTTACAAACATGGATCATATCATATCCAATTCCAACTGCACGAAGGAAATTCTTCATTTTACTGTAGGTGTGTGGTAGCTCAGACGCATCTGGGAAAGATTTGCGGAAAGCAGCCACCATCTTATTGAATGATTTGTTGGTCATCCGCTCAGATGTCTTCACTTGAAGAAAGGTGACCATAGCTGAGAATACAAACAGCTTCTTTCCTGGGGTGACAGCCACGTTGCATTGTTCCAACATGCGGGCCCAACATGTAGGTCAAAGTTCACGAAATGCATGAGCATTTCGTACCATTGTTTCAATGTTGGTCAAACTCACTGGCTCTGCCGCCACCTCCTCCTCCTCCTCTTCCACTTGAGCATCAGGCAGATCAAGATGGTGATCTGCTGCTTCCACATAGTCAGTAACATTGACGTTCACAGCTTCACCGTGATGAACCCACCTAGTATATGTGACCGACATCCCATACAAGTGTAGATGATTTTGCACAGTTGACTGGGGTCTTGTAACTGAATTCATACAACTGCTACATGGCAGAGCACATCTGATTTCGGACCACCGCACTCAGTTCTAACAAAGTTCATGAAGTTTTCAACCCCCTCGACATATGCAGTGGAGAATCTTCGAGCAGAAGTTATCCAAGTCATGTCCATCTGTTAGACATACAAATTAGTTCTTCTACTAGATATTACAGGAAAAACATATGTGCTTTTTTATGAAGTCCAGAAAAAAATACCTAGGTCGATGTCTAAAGTTATGGCAAGATATTTTGGACAAGCAGATCTAAGTAACAAAATATATGTAAAGCTAATTCAGCAAACAGATTTGAGTGCTAAATTATGGCAGGCTGTTTCAGCAGTCAATGAGGCCGAGCACACAGCCATCAAAGGCCATCTCAGCAACAAATATCGAGTATAAAACGGTGTAGAGCTATTTCACCTAACAGATTGGCTACTAGACCATGGCAATCTACGTCACAATAAATATATGGCAGGATATTTTAGCAACTAATCGGGCATGGCATGCCATCTCAGCTAAGCAGATTGAGTGCAGAACATGGTAAGGAAGCTTCTTAAGCAGAGCATATTGACTGTAAACTACTTCGGCAAACAGTGAGATTAACAGTTATCATCTAACATTCAGTGCTACTCCGACATGCATGGGGCCTCAGTCTAGAATGCGCGTACGTGGGAGAAGCTGGCCGCCGTGCGTCTCCACAAGAACGTCGCCAGCGGTGGCGGCGTGGCTAGATGATGGCAGTCTATGAGAGCGTACTGTGGGGGCGAGAGGATTGCCGTGCGTCCCCTCGACAAACCGCGGCACCAACGTATCATCGCGGCGGGGAGGGCGGCTTTGGTGTAGCGAATGGAGTGGAGGGGCCGGGGGGAGGGGGTTTGGGGAATATTATTGGCTAGTTGGCCGAAGGGCGGTTGAATTTGAGATTTGGGGGGAACTTTTTTGGGGGAGGGGGGTTCGCGCGGTGGGCGGGGGAGTTTGGCGCATGGTCGGTTTCTCCAAGTGCAGTCCCACATGTCAGCGAAGAGGCAAGCTGAAGCGCGTTCCGTTTGTGTGAGCCATGTGCAGGACCAACCATGTGTGGGGTGAATGTGACCGCGACAGGCGTGCTGTGATTGTACCACCTTTTTTCCTTTTAAACTTGGTGCTTCGCCCCCTCCAAAAAAAACTTGGTGCTTCGCGCGGTCCATCGATACTACTACCAGTAATCCAGCAATCCCGACTAAAACGGTGCGGCCGGGTCTTTTCCCGCGCGATATGCTGGGAGGTTGGCTTAATTGGTTTTTTTAGGTCGAGTAAATCTACACACCTACATCATCCCGGTTACGTAATTAATGTAATGTGAAACGTATGAGCTGTTGATTGGAGATTGGGGGCAGGGAGGGGCCACCACCATGAAAATTAGGGGGGAGAGAGAGGCAATTTACGTTAACCCTTTCATAGGTTCCCGTAGATGTAGAAAGATGTGAAATGCGTGAATGTGTAGTGGACGTACTATTGGAGTGCCTAAGATAAATTGTGTATGTAGACCCTATGTGTTTATTTACTTCGCATGTTAGCTTTGTCTCGGGTCAAACCTTCTAAGTTTATACACACAAAAATGGATCATCATTCCATATATTTTCATACTCCTACAATATATCTTACTATTATTGTGGAAGTTCATATACACCGGACAAGATTAATGCAAACACGGCGGATTTTCACTACATTTCAAACTTTTATAGGACAGTAAAATAAAAGAAACCCGACCCTAAACCTATTCTATGGCGGCAACCGACGTCCTCCATCTGCGATCTCCATGTACGGGGGTGGGGTTCAAGACCCGTGAAGTGAAGGTGCGGTCTCTGGCGAGGAAGAGTACACCATGGGAGACAGACCGGCCAGTTCGCACACCATGCCATGCCGCCTCCCATGCCCTACTCATCCTTGGACAAGTCCCTGACCTCGGCAGTGCCGGTGGACATGAGGTCGATGATGATGGACGTGGATGGTCTGTCGCTTCAGCTGCCACATGCGCCACCGAACGTTGGACGACGGCAAGTAGGACGCGTGGCTAACGGTGCTCCCATCGTCAGCCGCCAGCATGGCCACCGCTTGTGCGGTCGCATCCGCGTCCGGCTACGCCGCGATTGCGTTGCGAGCGGCGACTTGAGCGAGGGCGGCGACCTCGAGCTTCATCCCCGAAGAC
This sequence comes from Triticum aestivum, assembly GCF_018294505.1. Classification (NCBI taxonomy): domain Eukaryota; kingdom Viridiplantae; phylum Streptophyta; class Magnoliopsida; order Poales; family Poaceae; genus Triticum; species Triticum aestivum. The sequence goes on along the minus strand of NC_057796.1, from coordinate 275,397,997 downwards.
AAGCTCTCCCACAGAGCGTTCGCGCTCACAGTCATGGTGGATGTGGTGCCAGGTAGCAGGATGATGCGCTCTGGTGTGGAGTTTAGCTGGGCATTGCCGCTTTAAGTAGTGCATTCCGGTGAGGCCAAGCATCCGAGTGCATCATTAAGTCACCGGAATTAATTCCTCGGGCACCGAGCCTGACGGCGTACGGACGGACATCATGAATGCGGGCAGCTGGCGCCGGCTAGGAACGCACCGCGCGACGGTGCAAGGGACGAGGGTTTTTGGTGTGCCAGGGTAGTCAGCTGCGGTCGTGGCAATGTTGGAGATTCCCTTTGCTCACATGCGATCCACACATGTCATTGAAAAAGCAAGACGACCCGGCATGGTCTCGGGTTCTGGGGATGCAGTTGGCGGCGCTACAACACTCCACGGACGCGCCGCAGCACACGCGCACTTTGGCGCCCGATCCTCGACGAGCCGGGTGTTGATCTGCTGGTCGTGCCACAGTGCTAACACCACCCTCGGCACCCTGAAGCCGACCATGTTTGCCGATGATGAGCTTGTCGCTCACCGCGGTCGCCGTGTCCAGAGGTGGTGCGGGAGCTGCGCCACATTGCTGGCCCCCACGACCCACATGAACGGTTGCCGGTAGCGAGGAGGTCGTGGGCCAGCTCCTGCATTGGACTAGTATGCGCCATGTCATCCCAACAGGTGTGCCCCAGATGTCGGTTCCATGTTTTCCCGGCCAAATTCGAGCGTCAGTGCTCCGCGTTGCGCATTAGGCGCAGAACAGGTGGTTTTTGTGCCCTATTTTGGGTATGGTACCACCCTTTTCCTTTTCAACTAGTGAAGCGTAACACTTGATTAAGTAGCCGGATGGTGTTCTAATGTAGGTGTCCGACTATTTGAAGGAATAATTGAGGTGTGCCCGGTCTGTGCCTGCATTTAGGGGTCCAACTTACCATGTTCCGGCAGTTGTAACTATACGAGTCCCTGCGTACTCCCTCTATTTTTATTTACTTCGCATTTTAGCTTTGCTCAAAGTCAAACTTTGTAAACTTTGACAAAGTTTATAGACAGAAATAATAACATATAAAATAACAAACCAATACCATTAGATTCATTGTTGAATATACTTTCACATCATATAGATTTGCTATTGTAAATGTTCATATTTTTTCTATAAATTTGGTCAAATTTTATGAAGTTTGACTTCAGTCAAACCTAATATGCAGAGTAAATAAAAACGGAGGGAGTATCTTACTACGTGACCAAGACGGAAGGGAAAACAAGAAAACTTATTGTTTATTTGAGCTGTTCAAGTATAATCATGTGGCGTTGCTTATTTCTCAGTCCTCTCCAACCCTCTTCTCCATCTATCATGCCGCCCTCCAGTCGAGTCCATCCTCCCGCAATCCTAATTTGAACATTCCGCCGAGTATCATTCGCATGTGGGCCTAGACCATGCTTGTATTTCCAATGTTGTAATTTGTCCGACATGCATACAGACAAACGGTTTGTTTAAAGTTTCACTTTGCCTCCACTACGTGTCGCTTCCCGTCTTAGTTTTGCCATCCCATTCAGTTCATGCCCCGACACATCTTGACGAGATCGATTGATGTTGAGAGATCAATTGCGTGTCGTGCAAGGAGATAAAGGTTTGGTCTATTTCTATGATAGAAATGACCCGGGGGGTCTTTGGGGATCGAAGGGAGTATATTGTACATTAAAAAGTGAAACGAATGTACTGTACCCATCCTAGTCCTCGTTCAATCGATCTCCAGACCCCAAGATGAAACCAAGAGAGAACGAGTGGGTGCATGTGTTATACCTAAGGCAGATTCAAAATTTTGAACCGGTGATCATAGCATCGGCAAATCATATATAAAGGGTATTCAATGTTCGTTTCGCTTTTGAAAGTACGATATACTCCCTCCGATCCTTTCTAGTTTACATATAAGTTTTATGTGTAGTCAAAGTATTTGTACTTTGATCAAACTTACAAAAAAAGTATCAACATTCAAGAACGCCCAATCAATATTGTTAGATTCGTACGTACTCCTAGATTTGTATTCAAACAGAGAAGGTTTGCAATTTGTTTTCAAACACATGAATGTGCTTGTTCTCGCACATGATCTTCCTACTAGGATTTCGCCACGTATAGCCAGTCCAATAGTAACTTTTTTTAAGCTCCCTGTCCAATAGTACTAGTGGAGTACGGACAACATCTACAGTAGAGTATGCAGTGCTCATAGTATTAGTAGTATACTCCCTCTGTTTTTGTTTAGTCCGCATCAAACGGAGGGAGTAGTAGTATAAATGACGCGGGCGGAGGAGGGGAGGGATGTCGGTTTGCTCTCAACTGCGGTCCCACAAGCGAGCAAAAACGCAAGACGAAGCGTGTTCCATTCGGTGAGCAACATGGAGGGTCCAGCATGCCGGGGTGCAACGCGAACGCGACAAGAGCGATGTACAGTCAAAATCGATTGATCAGTCGTCACCGGAACCACTATTCACACCAGAACCATCGCTGCTCGCCCTACGCCAGCCACTGCCCCAAAACCACACCTCCTCTCCAGCCCATTCCCCCACCTTTCGATCCCCTAGCCCACATCAAGCGTCCCCTAGTTCGCCGGAAAGCCATGGTGCGCCGCAAGATCACGTACTACAAGATGCTGACGTTGGAGCACCGCGCAGAAATCGTGGCGGCGATCGGCGCCACAGACCTCCGTTCCCAAGCTCGCTTTGCGGCGGGCCAATCCCCGAGTTCTCTGGAGCCAAGCTCCGAGGAGGAAGCCGATCCAATGTTCATGGCGGAGGTCGCGGCGCAGAAGGCCCCCGATACGTATGAGATAATGGACTCGACTTCATGCCGGTGTCCCCCATGGTGCAGGCGGAGCAGTGTTCAACCTGGCGATACTAAAGGAGGACCGGGAGGCGGAGGCTCAACTCGACGCAGAGCGCGCGCATGCCGCTGCAATCGAGGCCCTCCTGCAGGCGGAACCGGGTGTCGTGGATGTGAACCGGGCGGCCGAGGCTCAACTTGACGCGGAGCGCGCGGATGCCGCTGCCATCGAGGCCCTCCTGCAGGCAGAAGCGGACGTCCTGGGCTTGAACCGGGTGGCGGAGGCTCAACTCGACGTGGAGCGTCTGGATGCTGCTGCCATCGAGGCCCTCCTGCAGGCGGAACCGGATGTCCTGGACTTGAACCGGGCAGTGCTCTCGTCCATGCTGAGCGCCCGCACGCTCCGCGTGAATGGGTAGCTGGAGGCCGAGGACAACCACGGTGCGGAGACACACGTCGGCAGCTATGGCTGGTTCGCGCCGGCAGCCAAAGACGACGAGGCTGTCTCGTTCTGCGAACAGTGATAAGTTTTCTTTATGTTGTTGTTTTTAGGGATCTTTTGTTGTGTAAAAGCATATATTTATGCAAGTCACCTGACTTTCATCATTTGGGTCAGTCGACCATTTCAAGCGGTTGGATGAATATCTTACGTCTCCTAACCCTTCTTCCGCACCTCTCTTCTTCCCCAACGGATAAACATACTATATGAATGAAAATTATGTGTCAGCGGTAGGATGGCTGAGTTTGGTTTGATCACATGCGGTAGCACGTGTTAGTGAGGGTGTGCTCCCTTGATTGGGTTTGCAGCGTGCAGGAGCGACTGTGTGAGGGTGCGGTGCGACTGCGACAGCCGTGCGCAAGTGTACCTCATTTTCATTTTGAAAACTTTAGGCAAGCTTGGCAAAATGTGTGACGAAGTATGGAAATGCAAGGCCTAGACCCAAACAGGATACAAGTACGTACGTAGGAGTACTACTTGTGTTAAAAAAGAAAGGCAGGGTTTACCTTCGCGGGATTGATCGATACAAATCCTCGTTTGACGTGTCAATTAATGCTTATTTTTTCTCCAACGCCAAAAGAGCTAACCATCTCACTCCTCATCGCTTGATTAATGCAGCGCCATGCAAACCAACCTTCTCACTTCTGCATGCGTGCAAGGGTATATTAATGTCCTTGTTTGCTAGTACGAGGCAAACCCCATCAATTTTGCCTTGATTAGTGTTAGTGTTGGCGGCCTTCTGCAAATTATAATTTTAATATACCGACCTTGTGTACAAAAAAATAGAGGTAGTAACTAGTATTTGACTTCCTTCCCCATTATGGTGACGTCGACGATATCTCGAACGTTGTGGTTTGGCGAAGTGCGTTCGACGGAGAACACTATTGAGGGAGACCATGGTAAGTCGTTGGCAAGTGCCGCCTGCAAGCCGAGACAACCGCCTTATTTGCATCCAGGAAGCCCGTTGAACCAAAGGACGCGTAAATGTACTAGTACTACACAATAGTGCCGTCCGTCCAGCTTAGTGCGGTAAGGTGGTTTCTCGAAGAAGACGATGGAGAAGCGGAGTCGGCGAAGAGTGAAATGATGGTTGCTTTGTCCGTGCTTTGTGATTTGGCACCTCGCTGCTTTGTGATTTGTGATAGAAGGGACAGGGGAGTAGACTCTGTGCTCTATACTGTACATGCGTCCAAGCATGGGAGAAACAGGAGAGAGGTTTCATTTTTCTATTCCTTCAATCAATCAATTAGGGAGCTTCGGTTCCATCTTTTTGGCTTTGGCAGCACCGTCCATAATGGTTTCCATTGATGCCAAAAACTATTGTCACATTTGGCTACACATTGTGGATGCCCTTAACTGTACCACTTGGTTTTGCTCCTGTGTGATATCTATATAAATTTCGATTATATTGATCTAAAAAATTATATTATCAAGATTAGAAAAAAGGAGGTGATTTTGCCGCGCGGATGGCGGGGGAGGTTTCTTACTTTTAGAGGATGTTGGCCTGGCGGTTTGCTAACATTCGGTCCCATGTGTCAGTGCTTTACCAAGTCAATCCGCGTCCCACATGAGGCAGAACAACGGCAGAAGCAACACGTGGTTAACTTGAAGAAGATGAGGGAGAAGCGGATTCAACAATGAGTGAAATGATGGTTGCTTCGTCCCTCCAACTTCTTTTTTTAGCATTATTACTTCGTCCCTCCAACTTAACAGCGGGAAAGGGGCAGCTTTGTGATTTGACGCCTCATTGCTCATTACTACGTCGGCGCCATGACTGGGGTGCATCACCCCTGCTGCTCTACACTGTTATTTCGGTATGGCACGTGGACCCGGTTGCTTGATGTCCCACATGTCGGCGAAAGGGACTAGAACATTTATGAAAGCGAGCGCTCCAGTCTTACGACAGAGGAGTACGCGACACGGCGGTCCAGTGAGTTGTTACTTGTGCTGTAGTACTACTATAGTTTTGCTGTTTCGCACGATCCATCGATACAAACCCGATTAAACCGGCAAGGGCGAGATTTTTCCCGCGTGGTAGATGATACGTACTAGCCATACATTTCAAAGGCAATTTTAATGTATGCAAACTGAATAATTAAGTAACAATATGAGATCTAGTAAAACTAAAAACACATATGATTTATTGTGTTAGAGTGTAGTAGTAGTAGTGTTTTATTGCATAGTTGTTAGATGTAACATGCGAGAACATGTAGAGATGTACTTTTGGAGGGCCTACAGAGAGAAATTGGGCATAAAGTGGATTCAAATATTTGTATTCGTCTTCATAGAATTTGTAACTCATATCTACAGTTTGTACAGTAGACGTGAATGCTTGTTCGCTCTTATAAAACCAGTACAACAATAATGGGGTGGCGTGCACCAATTTAGGCACTCGCACGTTGGCCTACTCGGCTCCACACAAAGAGCGAGAGAAGAGATAAATACACGGGCGGTTAGTGTATTTCAAGCAAAAAAGCATAGTACGGTCACCAGACTTCAGAATACGCTCATTACGGTCGCTATATACGTTTTTCGGTGATTATCACTTGCTCACCGTTCAGCATCGGATTGCACTCCGTTGACCGGCAAAATAGTCCGTGTGGCACTATGTTGACTAGTTAAATTGACCATGTTCCTTGTGGGTCCCACCTGTCAGTTCGCAGAGGAAAAAGGCCAGATAAACACAAATTTACGCAGGCGCGATAAGACTCCAACCCGTGCGCGGGAACCACCTGGTTGTGTATGTGTCTGTCACGGCCTGATGTGTGCGCATGCACGTGTAGGTTGAGCACTTGAGCGTGAGAGTGTGTGTTGGTCGTGTGGTGTGTGCATGCATGCGTGCGTGTGTGCATGTGAGTGTTGCGTGCGTGCGTGGCTGTGTGTGTATGTGTGAGTGTTGCGTGCGTGCGTGGCTGCGTGTGTTCGTGTGAGTGTTGTGTGCATGCAGTTCGTGTGCATGCGTGCGTGTGTGTATAATCACCACACCAGCTCTTGTGTGTTAAAATAGATGGCTCAACATACCAATACAAGGCCACCTTGTCCGCTGTGTCCACGGTCATGACTTCGAACCACCGTCCAATATTTTTTTATTGTTTGTATTCATTCTTATGCACGCCGACATGTGGGCCCAATGGAAGTGAGATAATGTGATGCAACACTAGAGGTGCCACGTGGAGCGTTTCACTGGTCAACTAGTCGTGTCTTGAGCAAATACAGAGTTGTACGGTGAGCCCGTGACTGCATAATAACCACTAAACATAAATGGTGACCGTGATGAGTGGATTCTGAAGTCCAATGTATGTATCGTGCTTTCTCTTAAAATACAATGATCGTCATATATATCGCGAGCGAAAGATGAAACATGCGTGAATGTGCTGGGGGCATACTTTTAGAGGACCTGGAGATAGCTTGTGTGCGTACATGAAAGGGGCTAAGAGGGGGTGTATGCGATGGAGAGAGAGATGCTCTTTGTTTCTCTTTATTATGACTAACTTTATATCTAGTATAAAAATATAAAACTTCACAATGCGGAAATATCATTGTGGGCGCCATGCAATGCAAATTAACGTTCATACTCCTCCATATAACTTTGTAATGTTGTATATATGTAGAAATTCTAAAATAATTTTTTGGCCACACTTTGTGTGGTTTTATTCAAAAGGAACGTTGTATGCAAAATAAACGTGAAGAGAGGGCTTTTTAGATCAATGGGGTACGTGATGTAACATGTGTGAATGTGTAGTTGATGTATTTGGTAGGGCCTAGAGACGTATGTGTGTGTATTACATATTTGAGCGAGTCATGGATAGAGGGGCCGGCGGGGGGGATAGATAACACGAGAAATGAGAGAGTTCTAGAGAGAGAGGTACGAATATGATGTCACGGCGAGAGATGCCCTTGAGTGTGTATATGCAAGGGGGGAGGGGATAGAGGCACGAGGAGAAAATATTTTGTGTGGTGTTCTGTGTTGGTATGTGTGGGTGTGAGAATATAACGAGACCTGGGGGCAGAGGGTGTGTCACCACGTAAGGTCCGGTGGGCCGAGGTGAGGCCCTTGGTTCGGTTCCGTCCTGCGCCACATTGGTCGGCCCATGACGCATTTAGGGAGACCCATGGAGGACTAGTCGTACAAGACAAAGATAGCAGAGTCATGAAGGACTCGGTGTCCACTGACAAACTGGCTAGGATTTGTAACCCTAGGTCCTCGGACTAAGGTAACCCCTTATCTCTGATATTACTATTCATCCAACCTAACTTTAAGGGGCATCCTGCAGAATGCTCTGCTAGAATCATACTCGTCAATTAGGAAGAGAGGTGGAGACAATGCGTGAGAGACATGCCTAAAGATAATGTGCGTGCGGGAGACACGTAGGCAGGTCTATATATACAGGAACGGCCAATGGGGATTGTGCGTGTGTATACTTGTGAGAGGAAGAGTGCTTGTGATAAACGATAGTGAAAACAGTCGTAAATGGTTACGAGAGGGAGGGTGGGTTATATCGAGAGCATGCCTGCGAGAAAGACACCTCGGGAGAGAGTGTGTGAGCATGTGTGAGAGACCACCGATGGAGAGTGAAACTACACGTAAAAGACTGATGTACACATTGATTAAAAATATAATTTGTATCCAAATATTAGGATGGGACCATGATATTTGCAACTTGCATAAGGAACGGTCATTGATCCATCAGACATCTATATTCTATCGAATTTGAGCATGTCTATGTTATTATTCAACATAATTGATCCACAGAGTTAGTATTTTGAACTCCAGACAATGCATCGCTTTTGCAATCGAATATAAACGTGAGTATACACTACTACAGGATGCTGCTAACGCGACACTACGATCAGATACCATTCGAGAAACTGTGCGTGATGCAATAATCGCAAACGGTGTTGTATGAAAACCGTCAGAAATGATGCAAAATGTTTGCGATGGAGGATGCATCAAACACCGTTCAGATTTTAGTTGCGTGTGTGATTCAGGCCACACAGTTAACCCATTCGAACTGTTTGCGATGAGGCAGAACAACAGAAACGGGCAGCCATACCAATGTGTGTGCGATATACGGCATACAGTTCGCTTCGATGAACCGTTTGCTATTAGGGAGTGCAACATAAACGATTAGCCAGATCAAGGTGTGTGTGATATAGGGCATACAGTTCACTCGGACAAACTATTTTCGATTAGCGAATGCAACAGAAACGGTTCAACTTAACAAGATGTGTGTGATACATGGCAAACAGCCGAATCGGATTAACTGTTTGCGATGAGAAATTACAACACAGACAGTTAATACAGTCAGTTCGTGTGCGATTCTGTGTGTACAAAAAACTTTGAAATATGCAAACTAGTTGCTTGCAGTGGCTAGGAATATCACACACGATGTGTCTGCGAGTACCCGTGTGCGATGATTAGTAAGTTACACATACGTTTCCTTATGTTAACACTTGTGTGATAAATAACATGTGGCACCGGATACGGTATTCGGGTTGTGTGTATGCTCCACTTAGTCTTCCCGCGCTCCAGCGAATGCTTCCCGCGCTCCACATGGATGAATTGTAAAATCTACGCCTATTCCCTCACCGATTTCCCGCCACCAGCTAACGGCTTGCTGCATATAACCCAGGCGGCAACGCACCGTCGCGACACTCTGCGAAGATCTAGTCCTCACCCGTCTACCAGTAGTTATTCCAAGCATGCGACACAACGACCAAAGCTTCGACGTCGACGCCTACCTGTGTTACATCTTCGGCGAGGAGAACGAGCCGGATCAGGTCGGGGAGCAAGAGCTTCATCGGCCGGTGCAGGCACCATGACCCATCGGCAGCGATATCGGCGTCACAGTCCTTGGGAGAACAATCGACATATTGCAGAGGAGGTGTGATGAGCAGTTTGCCATCCACCGTGCAAAAGATCTAGAGCTGCTCGGCGGCATGATCGTCGACCCACCCGAAGAGCCGCCGTCACCAGTGCTCATCGAGAGCCTGATGCCCCGCAAGGAATTGGCAGAGGACCTCTGCGATTCAGTCAAGATAAAGGCAGCCTATGGCTTCATCATTAACCGCGGCGGCCGTGTCAACCTCGATCCGGATGATGTGGTGGCCAGGCTCGAGCGCCTTCTTGGCGGAGTTGACGTCCCCGACGAAGTAGAACATCGCCAACGTGATATCTTGAGGATGCAGGTGATCGACGGAATTTGCTACCACGCCAAAGACATGGAAATGGAGCTGTTCCGCGGAGTTGTCATGCGCGCGATTGCACGCTGTCAAGCTCTTCTGGAAGAGGCCCAGCAGCCCCAAGAGCCTCCGAGCGCCAGCAGCTCCATAGGCGGAGGCGGGTCGGGACACTCAGAGTAAACGGCCGCAAGGGTGCTATGCTGATCATGGAGTCCGAGAAGACCATCGTCGGAAGGCCGCCAGCTTAGCCTTTTAGCTTATATTTTATTATAATTGTATGCATATGTAGGTCGTGACTGTTCTGGGCCTTGCCGCATTTGGCATTTTTAATTATCCTGAATATATAAGACAATTATTAAGAATTATTAACAGTTTCCATTGTAACTTTCCCTCAACAGCGAGCAGAGCGCGCGCAGGGACGCCAGAGCGGAGCGCGCTGCGGCCGCCTCAACGGCGAGCAACCACGTGGTCAACCTTCTGCCATCAATAAATTTTGACCTTGTTTCTCGTCACATTGCTAATTACAATGCAATAAGTATAATCGCAAATCTGTTCACACCTATCAAACTAATATGAGTTCACACTTAGCATCGGGCTATAAAAACTAACCACTCGAAAATTACTTCACAGTTCCTCTCCTCATCACCCACAAAACTGGTTTTCTCTGTCAAGTCGTTCCTCCATGACCGGTAGGAGGAGTTTAGGGTGGACATATAACCAGGCAGCAAAGACCAAGGCCGCGGAAGCACTAGAGAGGTCCCGCCGCAAAGCCGCAGCCGCAGCAGAGATGTCCCGGCGCATCACGGAGCCCTCGAACGAGCTCTCACGGGCACGCGAGGGCTCTCACAAGCGCATTCGCGGCATCGGCCATCGCAACGAGCCGGCATTTCTGAAGTCCTTCGCCGGCGACGATGATATTCTCGCTGGTGTGACTACGCAGCAGGAGCTGGTCGACGGCTTGATGAAGCTGCTCAAGATTAGCGATGCCTCGGTTGACAAGGCGACCGGCCTCGTCGAGCAACTCATGGATGACAATGTGAAGCTCCTCAAGTTGGTCGCCGAGAAGGAGGAGGAGGCCGCCGGCTGGAATATGCTGCATGAGTAGAGCAGTGCCTCAGAGATGACGCTGAAAGCGGTCATCGAGGAACTGATGGGTGGCTTGAGGAAGCTCCGGATCGAGCGCGAGCAGGAGGTGGAGGAATCCGTGGCTGCTTTCAAGCAAAGTCGTGAGGAATTGAAGAAGGAGCTGCAGGATTTCGCTGCCCGGCGATCCATCGACGAGTAGAGACAGTAGCGACCCAGATCGTTGTCTGCAATTTCCTTCTTCTCTTGCCCCCGTGTCATCCGGGCTTTGACGCATGTGGCATTTTAAATTATCCGGAATATGTAAGACAATTATTATGTGCGCCATTGTAAATTTGTCGTCGTATTATCCGTTCCCATTTTATTTGTGGTCGTATTATCCGTTGCCCTATGTGGCAATAAAAATTAGGTCGGAATACTAGTTGAAAACACGAACAAAGCAAATGTTGTCATGGGATCACAAGCAAACACCCTCCGTCCAGGTGCTTTAATTAACCCATTAATGGAGAAGTTGTGAGCGAGGCGGGCGGCGGCTGGTGCATGGAGGTCAAAGAGCTCGCTTCCCGGTGAGCATGGGCGGCCTTGCTGCTCGCACGTGTCCCGTCGAGCCTGCGAGGTGGACATGATGCACGCGTCCCGTTGAGCCTGCGCGGCGGACTGCTCGCACACGTCCCGTCGATGCTGCACGGCGGACTTCTCGTGCTCGTCCCGTCTAATCAAACAGCTGCACGCACGCCACCGAGTATGGTTAAATTTCGAGACGGTAAATATAATACAACCGTTTGCGATATTAACGTGTCATCTTTTTGGTTCAAAAAGGACTTCGTTGGCTACTAATGTGAGCGCCTCTTCTCAAACTGGACAATTTTTTTACCACGGCATATATGTGCCATGTCATGAAACCATGCCAAGTTTTATGTTTTTTGGGTGACTTTTTGATTTACTCGGATTTAAAAACCGAGATTCTCATTGTTTCAAGACGACGATTGTACGATTTCCCACCCATTCTGCTTCACTGGAGCATGTGGTTGTAGTTCAAATTTGAATTATGGACTACATTAAATGCATAGAAAACTTACTAATTAGTAATATATATGCAATGGCCAAACGAACCCTGAACAGTTTCAAATTTCAGCACGACACTCCTGGTATTCTATGTTCCCTGTAGAAAACAAAGTTCAAGGCGAGAAGAGGCATCGATTATCGTTTCGCCCACAAGAGGGGCATGTTTCCCTACTGGAACCACAAGGGTTGCGACAGGCTCCGGTTTGTAAAAGGCTTGTAATATAGCTTCGCCCAAATTGGACAATTATGTATACCATGTAGTGACACCATGCCATGTTTCATGATTTCCTGGTGAGTTTTGGATTTACAAATATTTAAAAACCAAGATTCGCAATGTTCGTGGCTAGGCTAGGACGGCGAAATGGTTGAATTCGTTCCCATTCATTCCATGGGACCTAAACATGCACCCCAAGGAAACATGTACGTTTTTTCTAGCCATTTTGGTGCACTGGAGCATATATTTGTAGTTCGGATTTGAATGATGGACATTAAATGCCTCGAAAACTCAATTAATGAATAAAAAAAGGTCAAATGAACCCTGAATAATTTCAAAGTTCAGCGCGAATCTCCAGTTGTTTCGTGTTGCGTGTAGAAGAAAATACGAGGCTAGAAGAGGGAGTGATTATCGTTTGGCCCACAAGGGGACACATTTCCCTATCGAAACCACAAGGGTTCTTGCGACAGGCTCCGGTTTGTAAGAGGTTTGTAATAAAGCTTGGCCCAAATTGGCAAAGTTTTTACCACAACATATATGTGCCATCACATGACACCTTGCCACCTTTGATGACTTTCTAGTGAGTTTAGGATTTATGGGGACTTAAAAACCGAGATTCGAAATGTTTGAGGAAGAGCCAGGACACCGGTACGGTTGTAATTCGTTCCCATTCCTGGCATGAGACCTAAACATGCACCCAAGGACACATGTATAATTTTTCTAGCCATTTTGGTGAACTGGAGCATGTATTTGTAGTTCAGATTTGAATTATGGACATTAAATGCCTAGGAAACTCAATTAGTGTATAAAAAGGCCAAACGAACCCTGAATAAGTTTAAATTTCAGCATGGATATCCCGTGGTTCCATGTTGCCCGTGGAAGAAAATACAAGGCGAAAAGAGGCAGTGATTACGTTTCGACCACAAGGGGAACACGTTTCCCTATCAGAACCACGAGGCTTCTTTGAGAGAAGCTCCAGTTTTTGTAAGAGGTTTGTAATAAAGCTTGGCCCAAATTGGACAATGTTTTTACCATGACATATATGTGCCATGACGTGACACCATGCCACCTTTGATGAGTTTCTGGTGAGTTTAGGATTTATGGGGACTTAAAAACCAAGATTCGAAATGTTTGAGTACGAGCCATGACACCAGTACGGTTGTAATTCATTCCCATTCCTGGCATGGTACCTAAACATGCACCCAAGGACACGTGTATAATTTTTCTAGCCATTTTGGTGAACTGGAGCATGTATTTGTAGTTCAGATTTGAATTATGGACATTAAATGCCTAGGGAAATCAATTAGTGTATAAAAAGGCCAAACGAACCCTGAGTAAGTTTAAATTTCAGCACGGATATCCTGTCGTTCCATGATGCCCGTAGAAGAAAATACAAGGTGAAAAGAGGCAGTGATTATGTTTCGCCCACAAGGGGAACACGTTTCCTATCGGAACCACGAGGGGTCTTTGAGAGAAGCTCCGGTTTGTAAGAGGCTTGTAATAAAACTGGGGCCACAATGGACGAAAAAAATTCCTCGACATATAAGTGCGATGTCGTGACACCATGGCGGGTTTCACGATTTTCAGCTTAGTTTTGGATTTACGGGGACTTAAAAACCGAGATTCTTCACACGAAATGTTTTCAAATAGCACACGGTTCACTCACGAAAGCCGATATTCAATGAAAACATCGTGGAAACCATATTTTAAAGTTTCATAAAAAATTTGAAAAAATTGTGGGATGTTAGGAAGGTGATGTTTTATTGCGAGACAAAATTTCAAGTTGAAAAACATTACGAGATGTGAGCTATGAAAAAGACAAATTCCGCCCTGAATAGTGACATTACTATTCGGCACTATTCAACACCGATTTTGTCTTTTTCATAGCTCACATCTCTTAATGTGTTTCAACTTCAAATTTTGTGTGCCAATAGAACATCATCCTCTTAACGTCCCGCATTTTTTTGAAACTTCAAACATCTTTTTCTCGTGGTTTTCACCGGTTTCCACCGAATGTTGGTTCCCGTATGATATCCCCCCCCCCCGTTGCGCGCGCGATCTGAGTCCTGCGTTCTGACTGGCCAGAACCCAAACCCCACGGATCATACGTGTGCACCGTTGGATGCTCCCAGATCGAACGGCAACCCTGAGCCCTTTCGACAACACATGCAGTACATGGGTAAGCACTGTGCGCATGCATCGTGTAGCTCACGCTTCCTTCTCTACTAGTAGGTTTTCATTCAAAACAGGCTACCGTTTCTCGCCACTCCTCTCATCGATTTCGCGCCTCTTCTCCCAGATATGCATCATGTAAATGTTCGTTTAATTCTTATAGTTCATCTCATCCAAAATCAATTAGTTTTGTACAAAAACTATTTTAAGATTCATGGAATTGTGCATTGTAAAGGTAAAAATAAAAAGTGACAATTCATTTAGAAAAAAAAAGGTTTGGGCAATTAAGATATGGAAGATTCTAGAGAACGAAGGAGAAGTGCTTGTGTTTTGAGGTTTGTGCATTATGCTTAAGTTCAACCATGGAGTCTTCTGGATTGTACATGTGGCAGAATCTGGTGGAATGTATATGATATCCAACGGCCAGTAGTGCTCGGATTTGCCATCTCTGTACCGTCGGATTGGCTTCATCCAATGAGCAACTTTCATAGTTATTCGCACACTATATATGTGTATAGATGTATAGATATATATAGATGTGTCCCATGCTAGACAAAATAAAGTTTGAGCGCATGCGTGGGACCCCCCCCCCCCCCCCCGCTGCTACTTTGGGAAACTGACATCATAGGTATTGAACCAGGCTTGGAGTCAGGTACGGTGTTCGGTTTGTAATGTACTTGCGTGGCCCATCTAAGTTGTGCATTTGGGATTTAAACACATCATACACCATCGTACCCATACATATTTTCGGGTCGCATGCAGTGTATACGGGGTCTTCTGAACGACCACGTCTCCCTTGTGCGGTTTTTTGTGGCGACACGGATATCTGTGGGCTCCCCGAGTGTATATATATCATCCCTTTGACCGATAATGAGGGGTATGTGTTGGCCATGAATGGATTCCTCCTAGTTCATGTTAGGGCCGGTCACCGTCAAATGTCGGTCAACCAAAGCTCGAGCTCATGCGTTGTCAGGATTCCCTCCCAGATGCTCGGATTGCTGGGTTCGACCTACATCAAACCCTACGTACGTATCTCGTCCTTAACTACCTTGCCTTCATGGTTGTTGTCTGTATCGAGAGGTAGGCACCACATCTAAATTGTACATTATTCTATATTGAAAACACACATCACCCCTTCCCAACGTACATCATTTTGGGCCGCATGCAAGAGGTGCTGGTTTTGTGGTCCCTCTCGTGCGATGTTTATGATGGTTCAATCTATTGGCCCAAGCGGTTTATCGACAACAACAACTGTCATTTGACCAAACGAAAGATTCATTGGTCCGTCTTATGGTAGGTCATGGCGACATGCATGTATGACCAAAGTATCGATCATTACGTGCATCCGCCCCGCTGACACGAAGTGGGAGGTGGTGGGCCAAGCATCCTAGCTAGGTACGACATTATGTCATTATATATATCCTAGCTAGGTGGTTGTTAGGGTGCTTTCGGGTTTGCGAGGCAGGTGCCACCAAAGTTATGCATTGTGTATTTAAAGTTTTAAACATCCCCAATATTCGTACATATATTTGGCCACTTCCAGGTGGTTCTTGACTTCTGGCCCCTCTCATGGATCTTCAATGACGCGCCCAACCGTGGGCCCGCGGGGTCAAAGTTGTGCATTGGAATTTTGAACATCACATACCACCCTTTTCACTCATATATATTTGGGCCACATGCTGGTGTGGCTATCTTTTGACCCTCCCTAATGTTATTTTTTGCTGCAAAGACTCTGATGATCCTCAACGGACACGGGGTATAATATCTTAACCGTGTGCGATACAAGTGCGATGTGAATCACCACGACCGCGCAAGCGCGAGCAAATTAAGGTGGAGGTACTGGCTCAACCGTGTGCGATGCAAGTGCGCTGAAATCACCACAACCGCGCAAGCGCAAGCAAAGGGTGGAGGTACTGGCTCAACCGTGTGCGATGCAAGTGCGCTGAAATCACCACGACCGCGCAAGCGCGAGCAAAGGGTGGAGGTACTGGCTTAACCATGTGCGATGCAAGTGCGCTGTAAAACCACCACCTGTGGAAGCTAAAGGCAGGTAAGTTTATTTGGAAATTAGGACGAACCGTGTGCGATAGACCAGCTAGCCAGAAATATAAAAACAAACTACCCGCCTTGAGCGTTGCAAAAATCGGAGGATCGGCGCCACTTTTCCTTATTATCATACACGCGTATTGTTATTGGACCGTGCGCGATCTTGGGCACTGCCGCCCTGCATCAATTCCTTTGCCCAAATTTTTGTAGCCGCCGTACTTCAACCGTCGCCCACACTCCTCCAGCACCGACCTTATAGTAAAATTGCAGTAGCCGAGGCATTTGAACCGTCGCCCTCCCTCGTCCACCACCATCTCCACCCACCATTACTAAAAATTTTAGTAGCCGCGGCGCATCCTCAAATGCCCCCCCTCCACAGTCCCCCACCCGCCCCCTCCCCCCTTGAACCCTAGCTCCCGACCGCCGCCGGCGCCGCCGCCAACCCTGTCGATCTGCCCGTTCCTCCTAGCTTAGATAATAAAGTTCAGGTTATCTAGCGATTCCCATACCGTCGCCCACTCCCCTGAGTTTTTAGATGAGGCCTGCGGTGTCCCTCCCTGCCAAATCCACATCCCCTACTCCAGAATGTTGCAGCCTAAGCTCGACCACGTATCTCGGGGAGCCCGACGAGCGTTCGGCCCAGAAGAGGTTTATCATGGCCTCTCCGGCGGACGTTGGCGAGGTGGCCGCCGTTCACCCCGACCTGTTGATCCCGGAGCAACATGTCGCCACGGAAGCCGGAGAAGACGTTCACTGCGTTGCCATGCCGAAGGCTTCATGTCAGCGGGCTAGCGTATTACTGTATCTCGGGAAAGCTGGCTACGACATCAAGATCGTCCACACCGACGGCTTCACGCAGGCCATGTCACAAGTTAAGTGGTCCATCCCCAACCCCTCTGGTTCAACCGCCATCGATCTCTTCGACGGCCCTGCCGCTGATCTCCTCCGCCAAGCGGTCAAGGATTTGCTAGCTTTATACGCCATCGAGCCCATTTTGTCAGTTCTGAAGGACACGTTCTACGGCGGCGGCTTGGGATCCTCAATCGCCAAGTCAGATCTCATCGACCACGGCCACGACCAGGAGGAGGGCACCCACGAAGGTTCTTCCAAGGTGAAACAGCCCATCTGTGTCACCAGAGAGCGCACCATGGGTCTGTGCTCTTCCAACTGGAAGGATCCCGTCCATGAAATGTGAGGCAACATTCTATCGGCAAATATTACCTTTTCTAGCTTGCCAACTCGTACCCTTTGTTATAGTAGCATTTGTCGTGCGGTGCTTTAACTGTGCCGTGTTTAATTATTTCAGTTATGCAAAAATGTATTGTTCAATAGGTCTATGTGATGTTTAAGTATGAATTGTCCAGTTTAGTTTGACGAATGACTATATTTGGTTGTTTATAGTGAGTAGATGCCTTGTTTATCTGTATTTGGTTATTAGGTTGGTTGGAGTGAGCATTTTTTCAGTTATCGAGCAGATGCCTTGTTTATCTGTATTTGGTTCTTAGTTTGGTTGCAGTGAGTATTTGTCCATTTATAAAGCAGATGCCTTGTTTATCTGTATTTGGTTGTTAGGTTGCTTTTTTTAGCATTTGCCCAGTTATCAAGCAGATGCCTTGTTTATCTGTATTTGGTTGTTAGGTTGCTTGTTTTTAGCATTTCTCCAGTTATCAAGCACATGCCTTGTTTATGTTTATCTGCTTGTTAGGTTGGTTGTAGTGAGCATTTGTCCGGTTTTCAAGCATATGCCCTGTTTATCTGTATGTGCTTGTTAGGTTGGTTGCAGTGAGACTCTGTCCAGTTTTCAATGGCTATATTTGGTTGTTATACTGGTCATTTATACCTTGTTTATTTCAGTCATTCACAATGTGTGGTTCATTATGTGCATGTCGGAACTGTGCTGCTCGACTACATCAATACCAGTTTGAACGTCTATATTTGGTTACAGTTATTCCTGGTGTAGTTAACACATGCCCTTTATTTCAGTTTTACACATTTATCCAGTGTGATGTTTAAGCATTACCTACGTTCTATTCATTTTCAACAATACCAGTTTGAATTGCAATATTTGATGGCTGTTAAGCCTGCTGTCGGTAACATTGCCTTCCATTTTATATCTGCTTTAACAGCATGCTGAAACCAACACATTCAAGCTATCATTTGGAGATGATGTTGTTTACCTTTGCTATATTTGTTTGATGTTAAGATTGTTGTACTTATCATGCATTTCCACTACTTATGCAGGACAACAACGGGAGTGGCCACCATTTTCCGCCGAGGTTAGCTTCATCCCTCGGCTTGTACTCCCCCCGTCGTTCCATAATGTAGTGCATATAGATCCAGGACCGGACACTAGTTAGCTTCTAATATTGACTTCTTGCTTGTAGGTACATATGCCCTTGGCAAGGATCCATGCATCGACCCTTTTTGCGTATGGGGCAATGAGATATTGATGAACAAGCATCAAGTGAGGAAACTGATAAGGATTATTAACAGAAAGATACGAATGGTGGCAAGCAAATTATTTGTTTATGCTCTATCCAACACAACAGTGAGCTGTAGGATGGTAACTACAGACTCAGCAGCCTTCTCTTTTTACTGCCCATAATGAGTTGTTAGACAACAATGTTTGAATCTTTTTCGTTCCCAGTGGTTCCCGAAGCAGTTCACTCAAGATTACCTCAATAGTACATGATTGGTGGACACGCAATGAAGGTTAAAGTATTTCATCCAGACTACAATGAGCATCGAGAAGTCCTAATGAAGACAGTGAAGGATGGACGGGCAGCCATCACAAGGGTTGGCCTAGAGTCGTGCGCGCCTTACGCATGGAGGAGGGCACAATATGGGCATTCCGCTTCACCTTCTCCAGCAACCAGAATGTCTTTCCCCTCTCTCTTTACAGTCTTTAGTACAACTGTGGTTCATCATTCTTTACTTGGTGCTTCTATAGTTCTTCAGTATATGTACCTGTGCATTGAATTATGGATTCATGGTTGAACCTATATTTGTAATAAACATGGTTGGATATGAAATAAGTGATTGCCTAGTTTCAAATTCATAACATGTGATTTTTAAATTAGGGATTAATTGGATTAATTATGGATTAAATAGGGATTACACTGCACATGGTTTGCGAAAGCGAAACGTCTGTGATATACGTGGAGATCAAAAACGTTTCTAGGATCCACTACGTGTGCGATCAATCTCCACTGCACACACGACTTTCTCTTGAAAACTGTTTGCGTTAGGCCACCTTGCACAAACGTTTATCACATAAAAAGTGTGTGTGATGGACAGCCTTTGCCACACAGTTTCTTTCTACGCACCGTGTCTGATGCATTCAATAACGCAAATGATAAAATTATTAATATCGTGTGCAATGGCAATGCTATCACAAACGATTTAACGGGAAAATTGTGTGTGATGTACCTGTGAATGGAAACGTTTTCCTTGGAGCGACTGTGTGGGATGTGCATACGAACGAAAACGTTTAGCGGGGACTGACTGTGTGGGATGTACTTGCGTCCGGAAACAATTTCGCCGTATAATAGTTTTTTTTTATCTGTACTGTACATATTTCCGTATTTGAGCACTCGTCGGTCGCACACGACCTCATTTTGCCGAACGTGTGTGCCAGGAGGGCATATCCCCGACGGTTACTGGGTCGTGTGGGAAGGACCCCCCTATCGCTAACACTCACTTGGAGACGTTTCCAGATGCCGTCGCGGAAAGGGGTTTTAAACCGTTTGTTTAGGACCGACGCGCACCAGTGATAGTTCATGTTGTGTGTGTAAAGCACATTATACATACAAAAGTTACACAATGAACATTATAAATAGCTTGCTATGATATAGCATACATTTGAATTCAACTTAAAGTGGTTTAAAAAATTCAAATTCAACATGAAGTCCATTCAATTATTTGAATTTGATATCATGGCATTTATAAATCATACCTAAATTGTAGGGGCACCAATCTTTCCTCTGTTTTTGTACATAATAGCATATATAGTCGTGTACAAAATAGATTCAAATTTACCTCCTCCATTCCAAAATAATCGTAGTTATAGTATTTTCAAGTGTCAAAATTTCAAAAAGAAGTGCATAATTTAATGAGGTTTTCAAACATACAAGGTCAAATTTAACGTTGTCTATTTAGGTCAATCCTCAAGTTCAAGAGTACTCTAAACGTGAATGCTTCTGTTCAAAATTTCGAACGAAGCGCCAAAAGAGCCTCTACTCACCCAAAACCACATGAGACCAATGTTTGGTAGAAGGAAATTACTTTTCTAACTCCGACCCGTGAAACCTACCGGCCTGACGTCCAAAGGTCTAAACCGGGGTAGGTTTGTAGCTTCATCTAGACGCCACGCAACCGCCTCCGAAAAACATTCATACACAATGGCCGCCTAAGCACACATGCGCGCGGCCGAAATCGCTCCCGCCCACTATTTGGGACACCTGGGATTACTATCCTACCCCCGACCCGCAGTAGGTCCAAAATTTAAGAGGGGGGCAAAGTTTGTACTTTCCCCAAATTTCAAACAAGCGCGTCCCATCTATTCAAAAAAAAGAAAAACAAGCGCGTCCCAGACCAAAACATGGTTCTCCCGTAGCTCCCCCCGCCCCTGCCCCCGCCCCCTGTTCGATTCCCCATTCGTACTCCGTGGGCGCCAAAACTACCTCTCCACCAGCCGCGAAACCCCGGCGTCCTCCGTCCGTGTAACATCCCAAATTTTCAATTTAGAATGTTATACATAGGTCATTCATGCATATCATATTTTATTGCATTTCGTTTCGCGATCCTCGAAATTCTAAGCAACTCAAGGACCCTCGGAGAGAGTTGGGGATTTCACCGTTTTCATATTTGAATTTTATCAAATATCGAAACAAGGATCATTTGTTTTATTATTTTTCTCTCCGAAAATATTTCATGTTAAAATATATGAGAGGAGATAATATGACTTCTCCAAAATAAATGAAATATTGGTGGAAAAATATTAAAATCAAATATTTGATGTTATTCGGATTTTATTGCTAGTTTATTTGAATTAGGAAAAATACGCGTTTCTGGAAATTGCATTTTAGGCCCAAATAAAAGTTCACCTTGTCCGGCATATTTTTTGAGGACGGGGAAAATTTATTTCGGAATTTTTGGAGTCCGTTTAGTATTTCTTTTCTTTGTTTTTCTGCACGTCAAAATATTAAAAGAAAAAATGAAACCGACTCCAGGCCGTACCCGACCGGAACTCCGCCCGGGGGGCTTTATAAGCCGGGGCCCCCTGCCCCTCAGCCCACCTGCCAGCCCGCGCCCTGTCGCCAAACCCTAGCCACCGCCACGCGCCAGCGCCGCCGCCGCCGCCTGCTGCCGCGCCACCGCCTGCCGTCGCCGAAACCGCCGCCGCCGCACGCCGGATCTCGTCGCCGTCAACCGCCGTTGACCGGTCGGTTTTCTATGGTTAAACCCCGGTTTTTTATTTTTCTGGTTTATTTTCGTTAGATCGGTTTTCCCGTCGGTTTATTTATTTTGCAGACGTTCGTCCGTTCGTTCATTTAAACGAACGCCGTTTACCCATTAGTCATAGACAGCGAACGTTCGTTCGTTAGCCTGTTCGTCAGTTTTTCTTTTTCCAGGGATTTTCGCGATTATTTCCGATCGCGATTTCTGACCTGATTTTCGTTCTAGTATATCTTTTCGCTCGTTTATCAGAATCAGGCGATTCAAGCGCCTAGATCTTCGTCTCGAAGCCCTCTTTCTGTTTAACCAACTTGAACAAGATTTTGGTACTGTAAAATTTGACTTTAGTCCAGATTAGTAATCAGATTTTGTTTCTTTCGCAGTTTGAGTTTCGTTGCTTCGTTTGATTTGTTTCTTTTTGCAAACCGGAGTTCTTAAGTTGAACTTTCTGGTTAGATCTTCTTATTTGAGTTTACCCATGCATCTATGCTTGATTGCTTATGTATGCTATTGTTTGTTTGCGATAGAATTCCCGGAGTGCGAAGCGTGCTACTACGAGCCACTAGGTTTTGCGGATCGTCAGCAAGGCAAGTAACACATTGATCATACCCCTTTATTACCCAGTTTTTATGCATTAGATACAATCCTCAAACACTGCATGATTAGGATATGATTAACTTGTGGGTTTGGGAAGTAGATGTTGAGGTAGAACCTATTACCTGTTTTAATATCAAACCCTTGGGAGTTACTTCTACGTTATGCTATTATTGCTATGCTATGCTGGTAGACGTGGATTGGGTTTGAGTGTATCCCATGACAGATGTGAGAGTGTTAATTAAAGGTTCAACTTAAGGTGGCAACTTTGATACACATCTGGGTGGATTGCTTGTTTGGGCACCTGGAAAATCCAGTGCTGTCCTAGGATATCCTGGAGTACCCGTGTGATCATCCTACGGTCCGCCACCCAGGCTCAAAGGGATCTTAAGATTATTCATGCTAGAAACTGTCGTGTGCAGCCACAAGCCATTATGTGCTCTGGCATAGTTGAGTATATTGTGTGACCTCTTTCAGTGGTGGGCTAGCAGATGTAGAGGGAAAGTAGGTGTAACTGTCCACCCAGAGTAAAGAGTTAATGCTTCTGAAAGACTGTGTCTCGTTCATCCGTTTCTCAAACACCCTGTAGTGCGAGAAATCAACGGAGGCGAACGAGTCTTGTGGGGAAAAGTGCGCAAACCTCTGCAGAGTGTACAAGCTAATCATGGTTAGCCGTGTCCCCGGTTATGGACATCTTGAGTATCTAGTGTTTGGATTATCCTATTATATCTCATCACTCTAAATTAATTTGTTGGGTTTAATGATTACTATAATTGGGATTGAGTTGGAGGAACCTTCTTAATGATGTTTCAACTACCATGATAGTTAAATAAAATTTATTCCTTTGTTGTAGGGAAAAATTGGCTTTTCGCAAAAACATATAACCATAGAGCCTCCACTATCCAGATATGCCTATAGTGATAGCATTATCTGTTCATTGCTCTACTGTGTTATATTGCCAGCATATTCCATGTGCTGACCCGTTTTTCGGGCTACAACGTATTATGTTGCAGACTTTTCAGACGACGAGTAAAGGTGCGATAGGTCGTTGTCATGCACTCAGCTATGCCGTTGGAGTTGATGGACTTACTTTATCTTCCAAGCCTTCCGCTGTTATCGTGTTAGATGGCCTTAAGCCATATTTATTGTAATAAGTTCTCTTTGGAGACATTCGATGTAATAAGTGTGTGATTGCTACTCTGTTATAAATCCATCGAGTACTGTGTGTGTCAGCATTACCGATCCAGGGATGACACTGAAGCACAGAGACTTGACCGTTTGAGGTCGGGTCGCTACAAGATGGTATCAGAGCACACGCTGAATGTAGGACACGACCACCAAGAAAAGCCATAGCTCACTCTTCTCTACTCATTTCTGACTCCTCTCCATTTTCTACTCTTTAGGATGGCGGACTCGACGAACAAGTTTGCACAACCGGATGAAGACACACCCTTTGGACAACACTTGAAGGAAGTCATTAGATACCTGAACATTGGAATACCGAGCTTCACCGGGACCTACAACACCACTTTACCAGAAGAGTAGCGCTGGATGATTCAGGTTCAAGTTCCAGGAAAGACATTCATGCCAGTCACGGAGCCCATAGAGTTTTCCTTTGATGCACCCACCTGGAGTCTAGGCAAGAGCATGGCAGCCCACATTACCATGGGACGCATTGGAGAAGTTTACCACAAGGATCTCAAGGATACTATCTACCAGATTTGTGGGCGTCGAGATGAGCAATGGGAGATGATCAGCACCAGGAAGGACAGGTCCATTGCAGCATTCATCCAGGAGTTAAACCAGCACATTCGATGCCAGGAGAACCAGATGTGCACAGGCATGATAGATTTGAAGAAGGCAATGACAAGGATCATCGAGTTAGAGGAGGAACTCAAGTCTACACGCGATGGATATGAGGAGGAAATCGCGACACTATTGGAGAAGAACGACGACCTGATAAAGAAGATCGGAGTATTCATGGGAGACCCCGCGCCAGGTGGAGAAGACGATGATTCCATTTGTCCGGAGAACTACATCATCATCGACGACACCGATTCCGACCCCGACGATAGTGAAGATGACCTTGAAGACGAAGCTGGAGCGGACATCATGGAGTCTTCCACCGATCAAAATTTCTAGTAGACCACCAAATGATCAATAGTATTCCCACATGTATATAGTAGTAGTCCGAGCACTTTAACAATAGTTCTAGACCGTTTGTATGCCCTTGCTTGATTGATTGAGTGATATGATTGTGTTTGTCTCATTGGCATATGGGTAGTGTTTTCTCACTAGACCTAATTTCTATTCTACTCTCTTCCCTCTAAACCCATCAGATGCCTCCAAGACATGACACCGGATTTGTCTTTCCACCGAAGATCACCCAGTTGATCCAGCAGCAGAATGCCTTGATGCAGATATTAGTCCAGAACCAAGGCAACAACAACAACAATCCTCCTCCAGTTGACAACTTAGCCCGTCTTCTGAGGTTACGGCCGCCGGTGTTTTCCAGTAGCACCAAGCCAATAGTTGCAGATGACTGGCTACGCCAGATTAGAAGGGAGTTAACCACCACAGGTTGCACAGATGCAGAGAAGGTGCGTTTTGCCGCACATCAGTTGGATGGAACAGCAGCCTCATGGTGGGAGAATTACACAGCCACTTTTCCCATAGCCAATGTCACTTGGGATCAGTTTCAGCAAGCATTCCGCATAGCCCATGTCTCAACTGGATCTATGAGCATGAAGAAGCGTGAGTTCCGCAACTTATGCCAGGGAAATCGTACTGTGGCTCAGTACGTAGATGAGTTTAGTAAGCTATCTCGTTATGCCCCTGATGATGTGGCCACAGATGCCGCGAAGCGGGAGAAGTTTATGGAAGGGCTAAATGATGAGATGAGCATGCAGTTGATGGTGGCAACATTCAACAACTACCAGGAGTTGGTAGACAAGGCTCTTATGATTGAAGGGAAGCAGCAGCAGATTGAGAGCCGCAAGAGGAAGTATGGACAAGGAAAGTACAATTCTGGAGCTCAGCAGAAGGCTCGTTTCACCCCGAACTCGGGAGGACTTGTCCATAACCATGGAGGCCACAACCACAATGGAGGGAGTTCCCACAACCACAATGGTTCCAAGAATGGAAACGGGAATGGAGCAGGCAGCAATCAGAACCGCTCTAAACCAACCACACTCGCCAAGAAGGACCTAAGTCACATTACATGTTTCAAGTGCGGGAAGACTGGACGCTATGCCACTGAGTGCCCTGAAGCAAAGAATAGCAATGGCAATGGAAGTGCTGGGAAGAAACCCAACCCTTTCAATAGGGGGCAAGTGAACCACGTGAACGTGGAGGAAGTTGAGGAGCAGCCAGATGCAGTTATCGGTAAGTTTTTGGTTAAGTCTTTTACTGCAATTGTTCCTTTTGATACTGGTGCATTGGATTCATACATATCAAGGGGATTCATGGATAAGTATAAGTTGCCCACTAAGGTACTTAGGACACCAATGCTAGTAAGTTCACCAGGAGCAGAATATATGGCAAGTCAAGGATGTTTTCAGATGCCATTGACCATTGGAAGCTATGTTTTCCCCTCAGACTTGATAATTTTGGAGTCACAAGGTTTGGATGTGATACTAGGAATGGATTGGCTATCGATGTGAGGAAACATCGATTGCGCGAGTAAGTCAATTTTGCTCACTACCCCAGAGGGAAAAAGGATCAAGTATGTATCCAGGCATGCGCCAAGGGGGACCCAAGTAAATTCTCTCACGGGAGTTGTTCAGGGGGAAGTGCCGGTAGTAAAGGATTACCCAGATGTTTTTCCAGAGGAGTTACCAGGCATGCCGCCAGATCGAGACATCGACTTTCTAATAGAGCTATTGCCAGGCACCGGGCCTATATCAAAGAGACCATACCGGATGCCTCCAAACGATCTGGAGGAGATTAAGAAGCAGATTAAGGAGTTATTGGAGAAAGGTTACATCCGACGAAGTTCATCACCTTGGGGAGCCCAGTGCTCTTGGTTGAGAAGAAGGATGGATCCTTAAGGATGGTTGTTGCTTATCTTGCGTTGAATGAATTGACGATCAAGAACAAGTACCCACTGCCGATGATCAATGATTTGTTTGACCATTTGACAGGAGCTAAAGTGTTTTTGAAGATCGATCTGCGATCAGGATATCACCAACTGAAGATCCGAGAGAAGGATATACCTAAAACAGCTTTCACCACAAGGTACGGACTGAATGAGTATACGGTTATGTCATTTGGATTGACTAACGCCCCTGCCTATTTCATGAGTATGATGAACAAGGTGTTCATGGAGTTCTTGGATAAGTTTGTCGTGGTGTTTATAGATGATACCTTAGTATACTCGAAGAATGAAGAGGAACACAAGGAGCATTTGCGTTTAGTTCTCGAGAAGCTCAGGGAACACCAGCTATATGCAAAGTTCAGCAAATGTGAGTTTTGGTTGAAGGAAGTTGGATTTCTTGGACATGTTATATCAGGAGAAGGTATAGCAGTAGATCCCACCAATGTTCAGTCAGTCACTGAGTGGTTGGCACCCACCTCAGTCGAAGAGATCCGCAGTTTTCTTGGACTCGCGGGATACTACCGGAGATTCATTGAGAATTTTTCTAAGATTGCGAAACCTATGACGACATTGTTGAAGAAGGACACTAAGTTCCAATGGACTAATGAATGTGAAGCAAGTTTCCAGGAGTTGAAGAAACGTTTGACTTCAGCCCCAGTGCTGATTCTACCAGATATACGCAAGGATTTCCAAGTGTATTGCGATGCCTCTCTCTTAGGACTTGGAGGAGTACTTATGCAAGACGGGAGAGTTGTTTCGTATGCCTCACAACAACTAAAACCGCACGAGTTGAATTATGCCACGCATGATTTGGAGTTAGCAGCTGTGGTGCATGCGCTCAAGACCTGGAGACATTTTCTTATTGGAAACCGTTGCGATGTGTACACGGATCACAAGAGTTTTAAGTATATCTTCACACAGAATGAGCTTAACCTCAAGCAGAGGAGATGGTTGGAGCTCATAAAGGATTATGACATGAAGCTGCATTATCATCCAGGAAAGGCCAATGTCGTAGCAGACACTTTGAGCCGTAAGAGTTACGTTAACACCCTCATAAGCGAAGGGATGCCAAAGGAGTTAGCCGAGGATCTCAGGGAACTTCTTCTGGAGATTGTTCCTAGAGGTTATGTTGCAGCAATGGAAGTTCAATCTACATTGTTGGGAAAGATTCGAGAAGCTCAGAAGGATGACAAGGAGATTGCCGAGATAAAGGAGAAGATGAGTGAAGGGAAAGCCAAAGGTTTTCGTGAGGATGAGCATGATACCTTGTGGTTTGAGGACCATATATATGTGCCCAATAATGCAGAGATCAGGAAGTTGATACTACAGGAAGCTCATGACTCGCCATACTCGATACACCCCGGGAACACTAAGATGTATTTGGATTGGAAGGAGCGTTTCTGGTGGACTGGTATGAGGAAGGATATTGCCGAGTATGTAGTCGTATGTGATGTATGTCAGAGAGTGAAGGCAGAATATCAGAAGCCAGCAGGATTACTGCAACCTATGCCGATACCCGAATAGAAGTGGGATAAGCTTGGCATGGATTTTATCACCGGATTGCCCAGGACCCGATCGGGATATGATTCTATCTGGGTAGTAGTGGATCGCTTGACCAAAGTAGCCCACTTTATCCCAGTGAAAACCACTTATACAAGTGCAATGTTGGCCAAGATATATATGACCAGGATCATATGTCTACACGGAGTTCCGAGGACCATCGTATCAGATAGAGGAACGCAGTTTACTTCAAAGTTCTGGCACCAGCTACACCAGACTTTGGGAACCAGGCTAGAGTTCAGTACAGCTTTTCACCCGCAGACAGATGGACAGACCGAGAGAGTCAATTAGATTCTGGAGGACATGTTGAGAGCTTGTGCGCTAGATTACGGATCTAGTTGGGATGACAACTTGCCCTACGCGGAGTTCTCGTAGAAGAACAGTTACCAGGCCAGTTTGAAGATGGCACCTTTCAAAGCCCTGTATGGGAGAAGATGCCGAACACCGTTGATGTGGAATGAAGTTGGAGACCGATAGTTGTTTGGACCGGATTTGATTAAGGAATCTGAAGAGAAGGTTAAGCTGATTCGGGATAGACTGAAGGTAGCTCAGTCCGGACAGAAGAGTTGTGCAGATTCAAAACACAAGCAGGTAGTCTATGAAATCAGAGACAGAGCGTGTCTGCGAGTGTCACCTCTTCGAGGAGTTAAGCGTTTTGGAGTTAAGGGAAAGTTAGCCCCGAGATTTGTAGGACCGTATCATGTTTTGGAACGCATGGGAGAAGTTGCCTACAAGTTGGAGTTACCCGAAGGACTGTCAGGAGTTCATGATGTGTTTCACGTTTCCTAGTTGAAGAAGTGCCATGCAGAGATGGCCGATATTCCTATGAGAGATACAGTGCCCTGGAAGCGATTCAGTTGGACAGTGATTTGACATATGAGGAGAAACCTATCAAGATTCTAGAGTTTGCCAGCCGAGTTACTCGCAGCAAGGTTATCAAGTTTTGCAAAGTTCAGTGGAGCCACCATACGGAAGATGAAGCAACCTGGGAACGAGAGGATGATCTACGGAAGGACCACCCGCACCTATTTTCTAGCCAACCCGAATCTCGAGGGCGAGATTCATCTTAAGGGGGGTAGGTTTGTAACATCCCAAATTTTCAATTTGGAATGTTATACGTAGGTCATTCATGCATATCATATTTTATTGCATTTTGTTTCGCGATCCTCGAAATTCTAAGCAACTCAAGGACCCTCGGCGAGAGTTGGAGATTTCACCGTTTTCATATTTGAATTTTATCAAATATCGAAACGAGGATCATTTGTTTTATTATTTTTCTCTCCAAAAATATTTCATGTTAAAATATATGAGAGGAGATAATATGAATTCTCCAAAATAAATGAAATATTGGAGGAAAAATAATAAAATCAAATATTTGATGTTATTCGAATTTTATTGCTATTCTATTTGAATTAGGAAAAATATGCGTTTTTCAAAATTGCATTTTAGGCCCAAATAAATGTTCACCTAGTCCGGCATATTTTTAGAGGACGGGGAAAATTCATTTCAGAATTTTTGGAGTTCGTCTAGTATTTATTTTCTTTCTTTTTCTGCACGTCGGAATATTTAAAAAAAAAGGAAACCGACTCCGGGCCGTACCCAACCGGGACTCCGCCCGGGGTGCTTTATAAGCCGGGGCCCCCTGCCCCTCAGCCCACCCGCCAGCCCGCCAGCCCGCGCCCCGCCGCCAAACCCTAGCCGCCGCTGCCTCCTGCTGTCGCCGCACTGCCGCCCGCCGCCGCCGCCCGCCGGATCTCGTCGTCGTTGACCACCGTTGACTGGTCGGTTTTCTACGGTTAAACCCCGTTTTTTTATTATTTTATGGTTTATTTTCGTTAGATCGGTTTTCCCGTCGGTTTATTTATTTTGCGGACGTTCGTCCGTTCGTTCGTTTAAACGAACGCCGCTCACCCGTTAGTCACAGACAGCGAATGTTCGTTCGTTAGCCTGTTCGTCAGTTTTTCTTTTTTCAGGGATTTTTGCGATTATTTCCGATCGCGATTTCTGACCTGATTTTCGTTCTAGTATATCTTTTCGCTCGTTTATCGGAATCAGGCGATTCAAGCACCTAGATCTTCGTCTCGAAGCCCTCTTTCTGTTTAACCAACTTGAACAAGATTTTGGTACTGTAAAATTTGACTTTAGTCCAGATTAGTAATCGGATCTTGTTTCTTTCGCAGTTTGAGTTTCCTTGCTCCGTTTGATTTGATTCTTTTTGCAAACCGGAATTCCTAAGTTGAGCTTTCTGGTTAGATCTTCTTATTTGAGGTTTACCCATGCATCTTTGCTTGATTGATTATGCATGCTATTGTTTGTTGCGATAGAATTCCCGGAGTGCGAAGCGTGCTACTACGAGTCACTAGGTTTTGCGGATCGTCAGCAAGGCAAGTAACACATTGATCATACCCCTTTATTACCCAGTTTTTATGCATTAGATACAATCCTCAAACACTGCATGATTAGGATATGATTAACTTGTGGGTTTGGGAAGTAGATGTTGAGGTAGAACCTATTACCTGTTTTAATATCAAACCCTTGGGAGTTACTTCTACGTTATGCTATTATTGCTATGCTATGCTCGTAGACGTGGATTGGGTTGTAGTCTATCCCATGAAAAATGTGAGAGTGTTAATTAATGGTTCAACTTAAGGTGGCAACTTTAATACACATCTGGGTGGATTGCTTGTTTGGGCACCTGGAGAATCCAGTGTTGTCCTAGGATATCCCGGAGTACCCGTGTGATCATCCTACGGTCCGCCACCCAGGCTCAAAGGGATCTTAAGATTATTCATGCTAGAAACTTCCGTGTGCAGCCACAAGCCATTATGGGCTCTGGCATAGTTGAGTATGTTGTGTGACCTCTTCCAGTGGTGGGCTAGCAGATGTAGAGGGAAAGTAGGTGTAACTGTCCACCCAGAGTAAAGAGTTAATGCTTCTGAAAGACTGTGTCTCGGTCATCCGTTTCTCAAACACCCTATAGTGCGAGAAATCAACGGAGGCGAACGAGTCTTGTGGGGAAAAGTGCGCAAACTTTGTTATATTGCCAGCATATTCCATGTGCTGGCCCATTTTTCAGGCTGTAACATGTTGCAGACTTTTCAGACGATGAGTAAAGGTGCGATAGGTCGTTGTCATGCAGTCAGCTATGCCGTTGGAGTTGATGGACTCACTTTATCTTCCAAGCCTTCCGCTGTTATCGTGTTAGATGGCCTTAAGCCATATTTATTGTAATAAGTTCTCTTTGGAGACATTCGATGTAATAAGTGTGTGATTGCTACTCTGTTATAAATCCTTCGAGTACTGTGTGTGTCAGCATTACCGATCCAGGGATGACGCTGAAGCACAGAGACTTGACCATTTGAGGTCGGGTCGCTACAGTCCGCCACCCCATCCCACCCATCAACCGCCGCCCTCCTCCATCACGCCAGAGCCGATACCTCGACATCGTTGTCCACCGCAACGCCCTCCACGGCTAGTAGTTGAAGCCCAGGCCGAGCTGCCTCCAGGACGCCGACGTGCGCCGTATCCGAGCCAGTTCAACCATGACGTCCCGCGCCTCACCGCTCCGCTCCAACTTTGCCACCGTCCACCGCACCGGAGTTGTTCCCGCTACGCCGTCCTTCGCCGCCTCGGATCTGCTTCCCCTCCGCCGACAGACGGCCACTGCAACACAGTCAACAATTTGGCCATGGGTTCGTCAAAAGCTCCACCCTCCATCAAAACATCGGTTCCCC
The DNA here is from genome assembly GCF_018294505.1 of Triticum aestivum. Classification (NCBI taxonomy): domain Eukaryota; kingdom Viridiplantae; phylum Streptophyta; class Magnoliopsida; order Poales; family Poaceae; genus Triticum; species Triticum aestivum. The sequence continues at coordinate 275,366,464 of NC_057796.1, read as the reverse complement.
CGGTAAAAATCAGAAAATCGCCGCGACATCTGGAGGACACAGCACTGGCAACCGGAAATGGTACTCCTCTTCCCTTATTCATGCAAATCTTACGTGCCTGCTTGCATGGTATTCATCCCATAGAATACACTAGTTGACCGCTTCTTCCTGATACTAGATATTCCTAGTAACTTGCGATGCACAAGGTTTCTCCTCATATACTATTTCACCTTAGCTAGAGGTCCGTCGCCCCCTGGATTTCAATTCCTGGTCAGTTGATTCCCAATTAAAGGAAGCATCCCCGGCATAATAGGCGCTAGTCCGCCTATTACACCGGAGAAGCAGTGCCTCCGTGTTTATCTTAGGGGTGTGTGAGGCCTAGGAGCTGCTGGCGGCCTATCTAGAGGTCGGGCGGGATTAAACGGATGGTCGGGGGCGCTGCCAAGCACGGCGGTGGTGTGAGGTCGAGGGGAGGGCGGGGCAGCGGAGGCAGGGGTCTGGGCTAGTGGTCGCTGGCGGTTCGAGAAAGATCGTCAATACTGACTGGCGAGAGGTAGACGAAGGCCATCTGCCCGTTCCTTATAGATCGGACGGTTCAAAAAAATCGACTGACCTATTTATTTTCAGTCGACTATTATTTTGATAGGACCACATGTGGTGGTGTGCTAGAGGAGTACCTGCATTTCCCGGGAGCACCCGAAGACAAATAGCTAGTCAGGGCACTGGCCGAGCTAGTGACAAGCCCAGCACAGACATGCATCACCTAGAAGCCAACTAAAAAGCCACGATGGTGGCGAAGCAGCCCGCCTCCCACCAGGCTCTCAGGTCCTCGATGATCATGCTCACCACTCCAGCCGAATGTCTAGCTTGTATTGCTTCCAATTTGGTTAAATTGCATCTGCTTAGCTTACACATTATACCTTTGAATATGACATGCCTTCTTGTTTTTGGTACATACAAGTACATATGTCTATTAACCATGTTCTTACATCAAACTAATGTTCTTGTGTATCCCTCATCAATTACTTATGATGAGACAGTCACGCCAGGGGGTTACTATGAGAAAATACGTTCTTTTAAAGAATGCAGTGTCAGCCTCCCCACATGATTCGCAAGAAGCAGCAAGGCTAGATGAAGATAGTGAACGTAGCTCTGTAGTTGATGACCGCATTTCCCCTACACCAGCATCGCAGGTCCTTGCTCTAACTTGGTAGCGTGATATGTGGTTGCATGTTGCATATGGTGTCTAGATTGTAATTCTTCCAATCTGGTTAAATTGCATGTGCTATTCTGCTTAGTTTATACATTACTAGCACATATGCCCGTGCGTTGCAATGGGAGAAAAAATAATATGCATTTAAAGTTAGTGAGAATTATATGTGCAAACAAAACCCTGTGTGCACGTGAAAATTGAACATTTAGCTTCTCGATTTTATTGGGTGTGATGTAATCAATCCGCTATTTTTCCATTTATTGATCAAGGACAAGTAAGAGTTTTGTTACATCATCGTACGCCAAAGGAGACCCATGAATTATTTAATCTACTTTTCCTTTCAATCGAGCAGAATTAAGGTATGATGTTTCTGAATATTATAGAAAACATGAACCACTTTTAAAATCCTAAACAGGTTTTTGAAAATTATGTACACTTTCAGAAAAACGCGAGTAAAATTTGAAACAGGAACATCTTTTCAAATTTACAAACAAATTTTGAAAAAACCAATTTTTTATAATAACAACTTCATTATTTGAATTTTTGAACATTTTTTTCAAATGGGAACATGTGTTGAAAATTCATAACATTTATCAAAAATGTGTGTCTTTTATACGCGAACATTATTTTGAATTGTGAAAATTTCACTAAACCAAGAATATTTTTTGAATATGGAGGATTTTTAAAATGACATTTTCCTTTTAGAATCTTGAACAATCTTGCAAAAAAATGGGAAACATTTTTCAAGTTCCGAATATTTTTCAAAATAGCAACAAAAATTTGGAATTCTGGAAATTTTCCAAAATTTGTATTTTTTTGGAAATTTTGAACGTTTTTTGAGAACTTTGATTTTATGAAATGATTCTATAAGAAAATTAAACTTAGAAGAGGAAAAAGAGATAAGGGAAGGAGAATAAATACAGAAGTAAATCACATAAACAAAGAAAAATGGCCATCCCTTTATTGGTTATCCTGTGCGAAGCTCTGATTATTTGTCGCCTGGTACGGAAAATAGAATTTTCCCAGCTGCGTGGGTAGAAAATAAGTGGGCTGGCTTCGCTGGGCCACAGCGTGCGGCCCACATACGAAATTCTGAAAAAGCCTTTTTTCTACCTGACGAACGCATAAAAATTTAGTACCACCTTGGATAGAAAAAAGTTGTTTTCGGCGGTGAACGGATGAAAAACTTGGCAAAACACACCTTGCTTTTTTCAAGTTCCGAATATTTTTCAAAATAGCAACAAAATTTGGAATTCTAAACATTTTCCAAAATATGTATTTTTCGAAATTTTGAACTTTTTTTAGAATTTTCAATTTATGAAATGAATTCTATAAGAAAAATAAATTTAGAAGGGCAATAAGAGATAGGGGAAGGAGAATAAAAATAGAAGTAAAGCACATAGACAAAGAAAATTGGGTCATCCCATTATTGGTTGTCATGTGTGAAGCTCTGATTATTTGTCGCCCTGTGCAGAAAATAGAATTTTCCCAGCTGCGTGGGTGGAAAAAATAAGCGGGCTGGCATCGCTGGGCCACAGCGTGTGGCCCATGTATGAAATTCTGGAAAAAGCCTTGTTTTAGTAGACAAACGTATAAGAATTTAGTACCACCTCGGATAGAAAAAAATTCTTTTCAACGGTGAACGGATGAAAAAATTGGCGAAATGCACCTTGCTTTATTAGTAGGTATAGATACCTGTTAATGTGACATTCCTTCCTGTTTTTAGTACATAGTACATCTGTCTATTAAGCATGTCCTTACATAAAACTATTATTTTTTTGGATCCCGCAACAATCAATATGACGAGACACCTTTAGTATATGAAGTGTGATATTAGTTGCATCTTTCATATGATTTATAGCATGCGCAGCTTCTAATTTGTTGAAACACCATTTATGATGGGATGCTTTTAACTTGGCAGAGTCATATTGGTTGCATCTTTCATGTGGTGTGTAGCTTGCATTGCTTCTTATTTGTTGAAATGGCTTCTGCTTAGTTTACACAAACAGTTGTGAATATGCCATGTTGTCCTGTTTTTCGTACATATTTCATCCTGGTATCATGTGTTTGCCTTACATCAAAGTAGTGATTGTCAGTATCATGCACGAATGAGTTCTGAAGAGTGAATTTTATTGCTTTTTCTTGTCGGTTTTACTTGAAAATTCAAAATCAATAAAGCAGAAGGAAATTAGCAAGGCAGTGGATAAAGGTTCTCCTTCCAAACAGAGGGCCTCTACAGATTCTACCCCGCCACCCCCCAAGAAGATTTGCAAGACAACACATGCATAGACACTCAACGTAGCTGTGTTGATGATGAGCACGTCTCCCCTAGTGCACCAGCACAGGTGCTCCCTCTAACTTGGCACTGTTATATGTGGTTGCATGTTATGTATGATGTCTAGCTTGTTTTGCTTCTAATTTTGTTGAATTCCATCTGCTTAGTTTACACATTATACTTGTGAATAAGACACGTGTTCCTGTTTCTAGAACATACAATATCTGTCTATCACACAATATTCTTACATGAAAGTACTACTATTGTGTAACCTGCAACAATTACTTATCATAAGACACGTTTGACTTGGGAGTGTGATATAGGTTACATCCCGTATTCTTTTCTAGCTTGTACTACTTCTAATTTGTTGAAATAGCACTTATGACAAGACAGTTTTAACTTGGTAGAGTGATATGCGTTGCATCTTTCATATGGTGTCTAGCTTCCATTCCTTCTAATTTGTTGAAATGCCTTCTGCTTAGTTTACACATCATAACTATGAATATGCAATGCTGTCCTTTTTTCTTCCACATTCAATCGTCCTATCATGCGGTCGCCTTACATTCAAGTAGTGCTCGTCGGCGTCATGCATCTATGAGTTCTGAAAAGTGAATTTTTATTCATTTTTCTTGTGGGTTTGACTTGACAAGGCAATACAATTAAGAAATAGGAGGGAAGAAAATAAGGCAGGGACTGATGGCGATCTTCCGGTGAAACCGGCATCCCAGGTGCTTTCTCTAGCTTGGCAGTGTGATATTGTCTTGCATGTTGCATACGGTGTCTCACTTGTATTGCTTGTAATTTGATTAAATTACTTCTGCTTAGTTTACACAAATAGTTGTGAATATGCCATGCCGTCCTGTTTTTCGTACATATTCCATCCTCGTATCATGTGTTTGCCATACATCAAGGTAGTGATTGTCAGTATCATGCATGAATGATTCTGAAGAGTGAATTTTATTGCTTTTTCTTGTCAGTTTTACTTGACAATGCAAAATCAATAAAGCAGAAGGAAATTAGCAAGGCAGTGGATAAAGGTGCTTCTTCCAAACGGAGAGCCTCTATAGATTCTACTCTGCCACCCCCCCCCCCCCCCCCCCAAGAAGATTTGTAAGACAACACATGCATAGACACTCAACGTAGTTGTGTTGATGATGAGCACGTCTCCGCTAGTGCACCATCACAGGTGCTCCCTCTAACATGGCACTGTTATATGTGGTTGCATGTTATGTATGATGTCTAGCTTGTATTGCTTCTAATTTTGTTGAATTACATCTGCTTACTTTACACATTATACTTGTGAATAAGACACGTGTTCCTGTTTCTAGAACATACAATATCTGTCTATCACACCATGTTCTTACATCAAAGTACTACTGTTGTGTAACCTGCACCAATCACCTTTCACAAGACACATTTAACTTGGGAGTCTGATATAGTTTACATCTTGCATTTTTTTCTAGCTTGTACTACTAATTTGTTGAAATGGCACTAATGATGAGATAGTTTAAACTTGGTAGAGTGATATTTGTTGCGTCTTACATCTGGTGTCTAGCTTTTATTGCTTCTAATTTGTTGAAATGCCTTCTTCTTAGTTTACACATCATAAGCTGTGAATATGCAATGCTATGAATATGCAATGGCGCTAATGGCGAGAGACCTTTAACTTGGTAGTGTGATGTTGTTTGCATCTTGCATATGATTTATTTCTTGTACTGCTTCACATTTATTTAAACGCCAGTTATGACAAGACAGTGTTAACTTGGCAGAGCGATATTTGTAGCATCTTTCATATGGTGTCTACCTTCCATTGCATTGCTTCTAATTTACTGAAATACCTTCTGCTTAGTTTACACATCATAGTTCTGATTATCTCATGCCGCCCTGTTTTCGTACATATTACATCCTCCTATCATGCCGCCCTGAAGAACTAAATTTGTATTCCTTTTTCTTGTCGGCTTGACTTAACATGGCACAGAGAAAGAGGAAGGAACACAGAATGACAGGGGATGGTGTTAGTACTAAGGACACACGGAAATGGAAGCGGAAGATTTATGCAGATTCTGCTGGTACTGTTGGTGCAATAGAAGGTCAAAGTCCAGCGAAAAATTGTACAAACGCGGTATCCTGTGCTACACAAGCTGCAAAACAAGCCAAACAGAAACTAATAGCCGCCACCAAACGAGCAGAGACAACCCTAGTTGTTACAACACCTTCCATAGTACCACCAGCTGCATGAGTTACTCGTTTGTCAACTTAGCTAGCAGCACGTTCCCAAGCTCCCTTGCCACCTGACACTACTTCCGAAGCACTCTTGACGCAAGACGAGTTGGCAAGATTAGATGAACCTTGCGAGCTTCAACAGCAAGAAGGTAGTTGCTGGAGTCAAGTTATAGTTGCATGCTTCTTTATATGTAGTCTCACAGTTTGATGTACACTAACACTTCCTATGTTCGTTGTTGGACTAGCACCTAGGCGCAAGAGGAAACAAACATCAGGGATAATGCTCGATAGGCTAACTAAATCTAGAGGGGGAAGAATGGACATCTGTTTTGAGGCGGGTTTAAAAAGGCCACGTGATGCTACAGAGTCAGCCAAGTTAATACTAGAGGTAGCGGTTGCCGTTAGGTGTCATGCACGTATCCTCCCAACATGGATTCAGTACAGGAACGACAAAGACGAAACCCAGTTCAACACCTTCCTCGACCATTTATCTGTAAGTATGGTTATGTATGGAAACTAGTAATATCGTCTTGCTCTGTCCCATACTTTCTAGGTTGCTGATAATGAGACTCCCATAATTTTCAACACATGAGGTTCAAGTTGGATAGCCAAGATGATGCAACCAAACAAGCTTGCACCCATGTTTTCAAGTCTGCTCTGTGACAGCATCGGTATAACTTGAGGAAAACTCACTTTGAAGGCAAGGCTAACAGTGAACTTGCCCAAACATCTCAAGTGGAAAATATATCAGATGAAGACTCGAGAGACCTCGTTAAACACTGGTCTGATCCAAAGTATCAGGTACGTTATATGTATGTGATCAGATCACATGTTGAACTCCTATTTACGCATGTGCCTCACAAATCTATCTTCTTGTAGGTGAACTGTTCAAAGAACAAGGCCAACCGTATGAAAGTGAAATTCCAACGGACGATAGGATCTCGTAGTTATATTGCACATTGTGAGGCTCTTGAAATTAGCTGCTGGTTCACTCTTTTCGTTGTGCCATATTATCAGATCTATATTGACTTGTTCCAAATGCAGAGGAAAGCCCGCAAGGACCAAAAAGTACCTGAACCAAATGTTGTGGAAATCTTCAAGGACTGTCACACCAGCAACACGAAGGGCATGACTACACCAGTCAAAGTCGTTGTTGTAAGTCCTTAATCCTCAAACCTTTTAACTACTACTTACTCTGACTCGTGCATTGAACTTCATGGTTTGCAGCCAATGTCTATTACTCTTTTCAATTTTATACACAATTGTCTTAGCGTATCATTGCACCTTAGAAGGTTTAAAAGAGAGGAGTGATTTTCCTTTGGTCTTGATCTGTAATCTAGTTCCGTGCTGGACTTGCCCACACAACGTTACAATTGCCTATTTGTCTGTTCTCAGTTGTTTTGTGATATGAATGATGTCATACTATGCTTACCGTATTATAAACTTTGTCTCTTTATCCTTAGCTGTCAATACAATGTGAAGAAATGGACAATACATTAGCCATGGTACATGGTCATATGTTTGGAACCTGGTTTTATTATGTACTTTGCAGTAAAATACAACTAATATTTTACACGGGTTCACCAGAATAAGTTCTGTATATGGACCAAAGCTATTTTGTTTGGTTTTGCTGCCTCCTTAATATCTTCTGTTCTAGTACTACTAATGTAAAAACTCAACTTTTCAGCAAGCTATGGAAAAAATGGTGGAACCGCCACCTTCTGAAGGTGACGAGGGAACTATAACCACAATGTCACCTCTTGCTGCAGTGGGTCAGTACCTGTCCACTAATAGTGCCAAAAGCACGTTCCTGCGTAATACTGGGTTGGTTGCTAAGGCAATCTCGTCCAAACTGCCTCATGATCAAGATATGCAAGCTCAAAACAATGTTATATATGTGCTCCAGACACAAGTCCATTCCCTAACAGAGACCCTTTGTGAAACAAGGACATCCATTGTTCGATGTCGTCAAGATATGCATGGTTTTGAAACCAGACTATCAGACATTTGCTATGTTGTTCAGGAGCGTAGGAGAATTGAAGGTGAAGGTTATGGTGCTCCATCGGACAGTACAACAAGAGAATGTAACAGTCAGGTCAAATGAACTGAGCTTCTAAACTTCTGGTGGTGCATTTATCTGCCAGACTGTTAACTTTTATGCCAACCTTCCTTTTGATTTATGGTTGTAATTTGTTTTGTTGCGGTACAAAAGTTGTTCCTAATGTGCAGCCACCGGCTGAAGAAAACAGCAAGCCATTTTTGTGTAGTGTAGGGTGTTCCCTATATTTGCATTGGTAGCGAACTTTGATGCCCAGTGGATGTAATCTGTGCAATCGCCTTAATAGCCTAGTGTTAGTTTCAGGCTTATTTACTTCCTAGTCTTCTTTTTCCCTGGTTTGCTAGTGGCCGCAGCAACCATGGGCCATATACAGACTGTGTAACCTTGACCCTGCTACAGGCCATAGGATCTATGGGCCTCCTACGGGCCGTCGGATAAATGGGCCTCCAACGGGCCGTAGAATCGGCGGGCCCCGGGCCGTTGGCTAAATGGGTCCACATGGGCCGTAAACGGGCGTAATTGGTATCGGGCCAGTATGGTAACGGGCCGTTAACAGGCCGGAAGACAACAAAGGCTTAATTCTGTCACAGGCATAACGGGTCGTTAATAGGCCAGGCCACAAACGGCGCAACGGGTTAATAGGCCACAAACGGGACGATTCTAACCACGGGCCAAATTTGGCCCATTAGGGGAATAGGCCAGTAACGGGCCGGAAGTAATCGAGGGCCGGAAAGGAGCCCAAGAACGTATGCGTCTTTAGTAGGCCGAAAGCTAACACGGGCTAGAAACGGCCCATGTGAATCATGGGTCGTTAATGGGTACAAAGAAATTTACTGTTCATTATGGGCCAGAGTCACCGTGGGCCACTAAAGGGCCTAAAGATATGAAAATCCTCATATGGGCCGAAAGACATCGTGGGCCAAACATGGGCCGAAAGTGAAATGGGCTGGTGTTATATTCGACGGCCCACATGACGCTGTTGGGCCGATTTCGGGAAGGCCTAACGGGCCGTGAGTTACCGAGTCGTAAAATGGGATATATGCGAACAGACCGTTGACATGTTTTTCATGGGCCGGCCTGCTAACTTTTGACCAAGTCAAACGGGCCGGCCTTTGTAAGCTAAATGGGCCAGTGTTGGGTCGTCGCACGTGTCGACATATCATAGGCGCCTATCTGACCCAATGACGAGCTGACACGTGTTTCCTTTGGCCAATGAGAATTTTACACGTGGAAAATCCCCATTGGTCCAGGCTGTTAACGCGTTATCGGGTCCAAAACCGGACCCGATAGCTTAACGGTGACCCGTTACGGTGGATGCCACGTGTCGGTCACCCTTGACGAAAGCACTCCCATGACGCATCATTTATCGTCATGGAAGTGAACACTTCCGTGATGATAATTTTGGTATTGTCATGGAACACTCCTACGACAGCACAGGTATGAGTATCTTGATTCTGTCATAAAATCGTCATGGATGTACATACATGACAGAAAATGTGACCTACTATGGCAAACACGTATCATCATGGAAGTGTATTTCTTTTGTAGTGATTCTCGGGGGTTTCGGAGTCATCACCACTAACACAATCCATGTAACATATGCAAATGCATAGTTCTAGGTCGAATCACTAAGCCACTTCGCAATGTCTAAAAGTGGGGAGAGCCTGGTACATCATATGTGCTACATGTGTATCTTTGTATCACATATGCCACCACATTCCTCCCCACATTCAGGTTATGTAATAGCCGTGGACGCGGCCAATGGATGGTTCTCCATTATTCCCCTATCAGTTGCTTAGAGAAGGAAAATAGGATATTAATGTCACCTCTTTGATGCCCTTTAAGATCTAGTTATGATAGAAGAAAGGTTCCCAGCCTTTTCCTGTGGAGTGACCATGAGTTATTGAACCCACGAGAGGGCGTGCACTACGACAAAGGCTCTAACAAGTTCTTGTGAGAGAATTAAATTCCAGTTTTCCAACGGACCTTTAATAACCTCAAGGGTCCAAACACTAGAACCAAAACATACATTGGTATGAGGTCTTACTCCCACAACCTTGCACTGGTGCTTGCGATCATCATGATATTAATTTATGCTCTGGATGACAACTTCTATGATGTGCTTGCAACACGAAGATGTGGGGATGTGTCTGAAGTACGTTTTGACATGCGCTTGACCTGTATCAAGAGTCAATTGTCCAACCACAAGCCCTTACCGTCTCGCAGGGTTACCTCGGTTATTAAGACTAAATATTCACACAAAAGTATTGAGAGTTTAATTACTACACCTAATTCGCCCCAAGGAATTGCTTTCCGCTACCGTACTAACCCCTTCTACCACTACTGTTCGGATAGTGTTCCACGTCCTCCTCACTCCTTACCTCATCCTAGATCGATCTCTGGGATAGCGTCCCACTGTACCGCAAGTTGAACCTCTTGGTCTATAAGGAGCATGTAACTCAGATCAGCATCACCTTGTGGCATGTCGATTATCTGATGCACAACCCCTTCGTTGACATGTATCCTCCCATGGCCCAGGACGACAACCTCACGGGAATTAGGGTTGTAAAGACCAGCGAGCCACTGAGTGAGGTGGTTGAAGAGGTTGTCACACTTGATGTTCCGCAAACTTCTAAAATCCATATCATCGATCACAGACTTCCTCTCATCTGGCATGTCCTTGCACACTGATACATCTCCAATGTATCTATAATTTATGAAGTATTCATGCCATGTTTACAACAATTTTGTATGGTTTGGGTATGATTTGATTATAACTAATCCGGACTGACGTTGTTTTCAGAAGAACTACCATGATGTCGTTTTATGTGCAAAAATAAAAGTTCTCGGAATGGGCTAAAAATTTACAGTGATTTTTTATGGACCAGAAGAGACCCACCGAGCACCGGAGGTGGACCAGGAGGTGACTGAGGAGGTCACAATCCTGGAGGTGCGCCCACCCCCCTGGGCGCGCCTCCCGAGCTTGTGGGGCCCTCGGGCACCCCCTGACTTGTTTCCAATGCCAAAAATTCCTATATATATATATAACCCCGAAGAGAACCCTAGATCGGAAGTTTCGCCACCGCAAGCCTCTGTAGCCACGAAAAACCAACCGGGAGCCCGTTCCGGCACCCTGCCGGAGGGATAAATCATCACTGGAGGTCATCTTCCTCATCCCGGTGGTCTCCATGATGAGGAGGGAGTAGTTCACCCTCGGGGCTGAGGGTATCTACCAGTAGCTATGTGTTTGATCTCTCTCTCTCTCTCTTGTTCTTGATTTGGCACGATCTTGATGTATCGCGAGCTTTGTTAGTATAGTTGGATCATATGGTGTTTCCCCCTCTCTATCTTGTTGTGATGAATTGAGTTTCTACCTTTGAGGTTTCACCATTATCGGCTTGAATACTTTTATGGATTTGAGAACAATTGATGTATGTCTTGCGTGGGATACCCGTGGTGACAATGGGGTGTTCTATTGATTCACTTGATGTATTTTTTGGCACTCAACTTGCAAATTCCCGAGGTGACATTGGGGTAATCTATGCATAGGGGTTGATGCATGTTTTTGTCCTTGTTTCTTCGGTAATCTTGGGGCACTCTTTGAAGTTCTTTGTGTTGGATTGAATATTATGAATCTGAAGTTGTTTGATGCATATCGTATAATTGACCCACGGATACTTGGGGTGACATTGGAGTATGTAGGTGACATTAGGTTTGATTGATGTGTATCATATGGTGTTATTTTACTATGAAGTCTAGGGTTGTTTGTGACATTATAGGAATAGCTCAATGGATAGATCGGAAAGAATAACTTTGAGGTGGTTTCGTACCCTACAAACAATTTCATCTTATGTTCTCCGCAATGGGAACTTTGGAGTGACTATTTCTTGCACGTTGAGGGATTGTTATGTGATCCAAATATGTTATCATTGTTGAGAGAATTTGCACTAGTGAAAGTATGTACCCTAGGCCATGTTTTAAGCATTGCAATACCGTTTTTCCTCATTTTTGTTACTAGTTACCTTGCTGTTTTTCTATTTTCAGATTACAAAAACTATATCTACCATCCATACTACACTTGTATCACCATCTCTTCGCCAAACTAGTGCACCTATACAATTTACCATTGTATTGGTTGTGCTGGGGACACAAGAGACTCTTTGTTTGGTTGTAGGGTTGTTTGAGAGAGACCATCTTCATCCTATGCCTCCCACGGATTGATAAACCTTAGGTCATCCACTTGAGGGAAAATTTCTACTTTCCTACAAAACTCTGCGCTTGGAGGCCCAACATGAGTCTACAAGAAGAAGGTTGCATAGTAGACATCAAGCTCTTTTCTGGCGCCGTTGCCGGGGAGGTGAGTGCTTGAAGGTATATCTTTAGATGTTGTAATTGAATCTTTTAGTTTCTTGTTTTATCACTAGACTACTTTATAAAAGAAAAGTGCAAAAATATTGGAATTCAGGTTGCCTCATATGCTTCATCTTTTTAATGTGAGTGTTAGAAGAAGAAGTTAATAAAATGTTTGGCACTAAATCTTTGAATGATAAACATGATTGCAATGTTGTTAGTGTGCATGCTATGAATATTCATGAAACAAATGATGATTGCACTAGTCATGATAAAGATGTTTCTTATAAGCATGTCAATTTTTGTGGAGTGCATAGAGTTTGTGAAGACATGCCCTATAGGGATGTTAGATTTTGTAAGAAGCATAAACATGATAAAACCAATTGGTGGCTTAAGGAGATAGATAAATTTACAACAAAATTATGCTCTCTTCATCCGATTACTTGTGAAATTTGCAATAGAGTTGGTCATCTAAATTTCCAATTCATACTTTTTCATGACCGAACCGTGGCCAAATATTGCAATAACTTGATCACCCTAGAACTTTATAATGAACTTTGTTTATTTTTGGGGTGCGAAGAATTGTCACATAAAAATAGTTGGTTTGAAGCATTCATATTCACAAACCATGTTGAAACTAATTTGAAGGAAATCTATATGTTTTGTATGGTAAATTGTAATGAAAATGCTTATATTGCCAACTATAGAAAGATGGGAAAACCAATAGAATATAAAAAATATACTAATGAAAGGGTAAAGCTCTCTACTTTCCCTCATATTGTCTCTTGTGATGAAACATGTTACGAGAATGAGTTTCCTTTGCAACCAATCTCATCAATAAGTATCTCCAAAACGTTGATTAAACCCACACATGATGTGGAGAAGAAAAAGAAAAGACGGAGAAGCAAAGGTAAAAAGGTATCCCTACCAAATGGTGTTGCTCCTATTATTGTTATGCCTCATGAGAATGAATCAAAAATAAATGTGGAAGATGATTTACTTCATGATGATATTGATTGTTTGTCTTATGGTACAATGTCCGAAGAAATTGTTGAGGATGATTTTGTTTTGCCTATTACTCATTGTGACGATTATGATTGGGAAAAATAATGATACTTCTTATAATATTGAAAATCTTTTTGGCACAAACTTAGAAAATTGTGATGATAATAATTGCTATACTATTGGTGCTATTCATACTATTAATGATGAGAGTGACTATGCTTATGATGTGGAAAGCCACAAGCTTGGGGATGCTATGCTTGATGAGAATGGCATGTTTGAGAATTTATTTGTTGTAATTAATGTTTGTACTAAGCTTGGGGATGCTATGCTTGATGAAGATGATATTTTTAGTCCCCCATGGTTTTGATGTGCAAATTTATTATGATGTTAGCATGCCTTCTATTTATGATGATTGCAATATTTATGAAAGTGGGTTTGGAAGAGTGTCAACTTTATATGATAATTATCCCACTATGTTGGAGGGTGTTGAATCCTATTATAATGATAAAAGTTGATTTGGAGAGGTAATGACTTTAGTCAGTAATGATTCCACTATCTTGGAAGAGGTTTCAATTGACTATGATGAGAACCAAGTTGCTACTTATGATGATTATTGTGATGATACTTATGTTATAAAAAGTAGTGATGATTAATTATATTTATAAAACTTATCATAATAATGATTACTCTCTTACTGAACATTACTCTTTTAATGTGGAAACAATTTATAGTATTCAAGTTTCATATGATGCTCCCGCTACTATTCATGAGAAGAAATTTGCTTATGTGGAGAGTAATAAAATTTCTATGCTAGTGGATCATGAAAAGAACGCTTTATGTGATAGTTATATTGTTGAATTCATTAATGATGCTACTGAAAGTTATTATGAGAGAGGAACATATGCTTTTACATATCTCAGTAATATCAAGTTTTCTCTCTATGTGTTGAAAATCTTGAAGTTATGCTTGTTTTGCCTTCCTATGCTAGTTGATTCTTGTTCCCATAAATTGTTTTCTCACAAAATTTGTATGCATAGGAAGTGGGTTAGACTTAAATGTGCTAGTCATATGCTTCATGATGCTCCCATTATGTTTCAGTTCTTATCTTTTATGTGAGCATCACTGAAATCATCATGCCTAGCTAAAAGGCATTAAAGAAAAGCGCTTGTTGGGAGGTAACCCAACACTTATACCTGTTGTTTTTGTGTGTTCACATGATTAAGATACTGTGGTAATCATGTTTTATAGCTTTTTTCAATAAAGTGCCAAGTAAAGCCGTTGGGATAGTGTGGATGATAGTTGACTTGATTATGTGCAAAATTAGAAACTTTTGCTCTCAGTCCAGGAATTTTGAAAATGCACTGGATCTTGATTTTGATCTCAATTTTTGACACATGATTGATATACAAATTCCCTACATAATCCTAATTTTTCAGAATTTTTAAAGTTGCATAAGTATGGTGGTTGTTCAGATCTCCACAGACTGTTCTGTTTTTGACAGATTCTATTTTGAACGCCCAGTTTGCTTGTTTTAATGTTTCCATAGCTTATATTAAGTAATATAAATTGTGGAAATGATAGAGTACAGTATGAATTATGTGGAAACAATTATGAATCTTGTCTTGACAGTGCCAAAGTGAATGATTTGTCTTTATCATACTAACCAATCTCACGAAGTTCCGTTAAGTTTTATGTGATTGAAGTTTTCAAGTTTTGGGTGAGATATCGATATGAAGAGAATAAGGAGTGACAAGAACCTAAGATTGGGGATTCCCAAGGAACTCCAAGGTAATATTCAAGGAAGATACAAGCAACTAAGCTTGGTGATGCCCTGAAAGGCATCCCCTCTTTCATCTTCAATATTATTGGTAACCTCAGTTGGAGCTATATTTTTATTCATCACATGATATGAGTTTTGCTTGGAGCGTCATTTTATTTAAGTTGGGTTTGCTTGCTGTTTTTTGGAATAATGTTTTCCATCTTTTATTTCAATAAAAAGATCAAGTATAGTCTTTACCATGCTTATTTTGCAAGTCTATATGTTGTTGTTTTGAAAACAGAAAGTTTTCTATCATTTTCTAAATTCTTCTGGAAAGTCAGGACATGATAAAATGTTGAAATTTCTACACAATAAGTAACAAAAAAATTATAAAGTGTGTTAATTTTTCAGAATTTTTGGAGTTAGAAAAGTATGAATCTTCTTGCATTCTTTACAGATTATTCTGTTTAGACAGATTGCTGTTATGTTTGCATATGTTTGCTTGTTAATTGATTGTATTTGAGGATGGGAGTATAAATATGCAGAGGCATTTAGTATTCAATGTAAAATTATAATTTTAGTGATTTTCTACAGTAAAGAATGATAAGGTTCTGCATGGATTTATACTAACTTATCTCACGAGTTCTTGTTGAGTTTTGTGTGGATGAAGTTTTTAAGAATTAGGGAAACCGTGATATGAGAGGAATTAAGGAGACACAAGAGCTCAAGCTTGGGGATGCCCAAGGCATCCCTAGTTAATGTTTCAAGAAGTCTCAAGCATCTAAGCTTGGGGATGCCCCGGTTGGCATCCCACCTTTCTTCTTCAACAATGATCGGTCAGTTTTGGTTGAGCCTAAGTTTTTGCTTCTTCACATGATATGTGCTATCCTTGGAATGTCATTTAATTTTGTTTTTCTTGTTGGTTGAATAAAATACTTAAGATATGAAATTCTTAGATGAGAGAGAGTCTTCACATATCCACTTAATTATTTGACTACTCATTGATCTTCACTTATATCTTTTTGGAGTAGTTTGTCATCAACTCTCATGCTTCACTCATATCATTTTGTGAGTCTTAATATATTATGTCAATTTTCTTATTTTATGAATTTAGTCCTAATATGATGGGTATTCAAGAGGGATATAATAAAAAAATCATGAAGATAATTGAATATATGAGAAGTTTGATTCCTCACATTTGTTTTGAGATATAAAGATGGTGATATTAGAGTCATGCTAGTGAGTAATTATGGATTGGTAGAATACTTGTGTTAAAGTTTGTGATTCCCGAAGTATGCACGTATGGTGAACCGTTATGTGATGAGTCGGAGCATGATTTACTTTTTGATTGTCTTCCTTGGTGTGGAGGTCGGGAGCGTGCGATGGTTTACTCCTACCAACCTCTCCCCTAGGAGCATGCGTATTAGTACTTTGCTTCGATGGCTAATAATTTTTTTAGTAAGTATGTGAGTTCTTTATGACTAATGTTGAGTCCATGGATTATACGCACTCTCACCCTTCCACCATTGCTAGCCTCTCTACACTACAAAAAAAAAGACACATCCGTGACATTTTGGGCCGAACGAATTTTTTTTCTGTCATACATATGACACTTCTATGACGATAATTGTGACAAAACCCGGTATCATCATAGATGTGGTGGGCTCCTACTTCTATGACAAAAAATCATGACAGAAAATGGGCTTTTCGTCCTGGGCGGGCCGGAGACGCAGCTGCATGACATTCTTTGGGCCGTCCATGACGGAAAAAACCGTGGTAGAAGCGAGGGCGACGAAAATTTCGGCGAGTTCCCGGTTACGGTGGGAGGTCGGGGGCCGAGCGATGTGCGTTTCTCTCATACACGTATGCGCGTGTGTGCGAGGCGTTGGCTCTAACTGAACCCGAGCGAGGCGTTGGGCTCTAACTGAACCCGAGCGATTGCACTGCAGGCTACGCGTTACTGAACCCGAGCGATCGATCGATGGCTATTAACTGAACCCGATCGAGCGATTCCTTCGCTGATGCTGCTAACTGAAGCCGATCGATGCTGCCTCTGGGATGAACAGTGAGTGTTGCGGGGGGGTTTGGATGAACAGTGAGCGGTGGCGTTGCCTCTGGATGAACAGGACCCCGTGGTGCGGTGGAGGGCTGGATGAACAGTAGACGGTGGAGGGGTGCCCGTGGAGGGGTGGTTGAACAGGACCCCGTGGTGTGGAGGGCTGGATGAACAGTAGATGGTGGAGGGGTGCCCGTGGAGGGGTGGTTGAACAGTAGCCGTTGGAGTAGTGCGCGGTGGAGGCTGGATGAACAGGAGCCCGTGGAGGCTGGAGGAGGTCGACGGTAGCCCGTGGAGGCGGGAGGAGGTCGACGGTGGAGATGAACAGTATCCCGTGGAGTCCCGTTTTGCGGTACGCCACACCCCTCCCGATGAACAGGACCCCCGTTTCGACCGTAGGAGGTCTGTTTC
>NC_057796.1:275342058-275348849 GCF_018294505.1 Triticum aestivum | reverse complement strand
CGATCAACAGGACCCCCGTTTCGACCGTAGGAGGTCCGTTTCCTCCGTTTTGCGGTACGCCACACTCCTCCCGATCAACAGGACCCCTGTTTCGACCGTAGGAGGTCCGTTTCCTCCATTTTGCGGTATGCCACACCCCTCCCCATGAACATGACGCATTCCGTTGCCTCCCCATGAACACGACGCATTCCGTTGCCTCCCCATGAACACGACGACGACGCTGTTTCTCCGTTCCGACCCAGCCATGTACACGAGCCCTGGCCGTACATATGCGCGAGTAGGCGTTCGAGACCCCGCCCGTATGTACACATACGTGGCCGTATTTTCTTTCTTGCACCCTAGCCGATGTACGTACGTGTACATGCTACATGTGCGCCTCTACTACGACACGTACGCGCCTCTACTACGACATGTGCGCGCCTCTTCATCCACCAGTATATATGTACATACACGTTCGCGACCAGAATGACAACGCTACATACGCTTCGACCAGGTGGGTCCCGACTGTCAGGCACTTCCTTGCCTGTGAAGATGTAGCTGGTGGGTCCCAGCAGTCAGGGGGCGAATTGTTTTTTTTGCTCGGACGCACTTCCTTGTGTGCGAAGATGTAGCTGGTGGGTCCCAGCAGTCAGGGGCAAACGTTATTTTCGCGATATACGGTGGCCCGTCCGGTGGGTCCCCGCTGTCAGGTGGAGGAATAATTATTTTGCACGTAATAAGGAGGCACTTCCTTGCTGCGGCCGTGGACCCAGCTGTCAGCCTCTCCACGTACAGTCCACGTCCGATGGAAGCCGTTCCTTGGCCATGTTGACCACGTCGCGCCGAGAGCACCAGGGCGGTGGACGACGGCGAGGCCTAGGAAGGGGACGACGCGGAGCCGGGGAAGACGCGGAAGTGGATGCCCACGCATAGAAGAGTACGAGGGTTCACTGGTTCGCTGCGGTGTGAGGCTGCCGTCACCGCAGAATAACAGGGGGTGTGGGTGAGTAGAGGGACGGCCTGGCTAGTGGTGGGAGTAGTATGGGGCGGTGATGCCTCCGCCGCATCGCAGCCGGCCACGGGAGGCAGGAGCACGAGGCACGACCGGCGCTGGTTTGGGCAGCTGGAGCAAGAAGACCCGAGGTTGAAGAAGCACTACGGCTGTTGGATGGACATCGTATGGTCACTGGAGCTAGAATCGTGCATATTGACTAAGTTGACAAAGCCCTCAGTCCCCGTCAACTTAGTAGGCCCACAAGTCAGCCTGCCACTATACTGGGTCCCAGCTAACAGGGGGAGTATTCATTTTTTTGTGCGTAATAAGGAGGCACTTCCTTGCGTGCGAAGATATAGCTGGTGGGTCCGAGCTGTCAGCGGCGATAACGTTTTTTCGCGAAATACAGAGGCCCTTTCGGTGGGTCCCTGATGTCAGGTGGAGGAATCATTCTTTTGCGCGTAATAAGGAGGCATTTCCTTGCGTGCGGCCATGGACCCAGCTGTCGGCCTCTCCACGTACAGTCCACTTCAGATGCATGTCGGTCGTCGACCACGTTGACCAGGCCGCGCCGAGAGCACCAGGGCGGTGGACAACGGCGAGGCCTAGGAAGGGAACGACACGGAGGCAGGGAAGACTCGGCAGTTGTTACCCATGCGGAGGGGAGTACGACTGTACAAGGGTTTACTGGTTCGTCTGCCGTCGCCGGAGAATAACAACAGGTGTGGGTGAGTAGAGGGATGGCTAGGCCAGCGATGGGAGTACGGTGGGGCGGTGAGGCCTGCGCGGCAGCATAGCCGGCCACGGGGAGGAGGGAACAGGCAGTCCCGCCGGTGCTTGTTTGAGCGGCTGGAGCAGGAAGAGCAGAGATTGAAGAAGCACGACGACCGTTCGATGGACATCCAACAGTCAGTGCTTGTGCGTCAACCTTTTTTTTAGGAAAGCCTCAAATCTGTGGAAAACAGCATATAGCCCATCTGCCATTATTTCTAGTAATTTACAGCCCATTTGCTAATTCTTAAAGGTTTTTTTGGAGCCCATATTCTTTTTGTTAGCATTACAGCCCATATTGTGGCCACGGTTAAAAATTTATACGAAATTTTGCATATTTCGGTGCGGTCCGAACTGTTTTTAATCCTGAAATTTCGACTCACATTCAAACTGATTTTAAAAATAAATGTATATCAATATAAAATCCAACAAATTCTCCACGCATAAAAATTACTGTAATTTAAAATCTCGAAATGAAAAAAAGATATTTGAAACTAATTGCCGGTTTGATGTGTTTTAAAAATGTACAGCCCATTTCTCATTACTGATAGGCCATTTTCTCGGCCAGCCGAATGAAGCTCTCCTCATCTTGAAAGATTTGCAGCCCAACAGGCCTGACAAAGCGACTTACTTGGAAAATCACAAAAAAACTGGGCTGTGGCCATGCACCCAGCTGTCAGCCTCTCCACGTACAGTACTCTTCCGATGGAAGTCGGTCGTTGACCACATTGACCACGCCGCGCCGAGAGCACCAAGGCGGTGGACGATGGCAAGGCCTAGGAAGGGGACGACGTGGAGCCGGGGAAGACGCGGCAGTGGATGCCCACGCGGAGAGGAGTACGAGGGTTCACTGGTTCGGCTGCGGCGTGAGGCTACCGTCGCCGCAGAATAACAGGGGGTGTGGGTGAGTAGAGAGATACCCTGGGCCAGCGGTGGGAGTAGTAGGGGGCGGTGAGGCCTCCGCGGCATCACAGCCGGCCACGAGAGGCAGGAGCACGCGGCACGACTGGCGCTGCTTTGGGCGGCTGGAGCAAGAAGACCAGACGTTGAAGAAGCACTATGGCCGTTGGATGGACATCGTACGGTCGTTGGAGCTAGAATCGTTCATATTGACTAAGTTGACAAAGCCCTCCGTCCTCGTCAACTTAGTAGGCCCACAAGTCAGCCACCCACTATGGTGGGTCCCAGCTAGCAGGGGGTATTCATTTTTTGGTGCGTAATAAGGAGGCACTTTCTTGCGTGCGAAGATATAGTTGGTGGGTCCGACCTGTCAGCGGGGGGAACGTTTTTTCGCAAAATACAGAAGCCCTTCCCACGTACAGTGCACGTATAGTGCGTAATAAGGAGGAACATTCCTTGCGTGCGACCATGGACCTCGTGGGTCCTAGCCGTCAGGCTCTCCACGTACAGTCCTCTTCCAATGACTCGTATGTTGACCATGCCGCGCCGAGCGCACCGAGGTGGTGGACGACGGCGAGGCCCCAGACTGGAACGACCCGGAGATGGGAAGACGCGACAGTGGAGTTGCAGACGGAGAGGAGTAGGAAACTTGACTGGTTCGGGTGCGGGGTGGGCCTACACTCGGCAGAGAATAACAGGAGGTGCGGAGTGGAGGGATGGCCTGGCCGTCGGCGGGGTAGCGTTTCGCTGAGGAGCGCAAAACAACGTCGCTGGATGCCGAAGGCTGGAGCAGGCGGTTCCGGCAGCGCTGGGGGAAGAAGACGAGAGATTGAAGAAGAATGCCGGTCGTTGGATGTAAATCCAACGCCTTCTTAGGCTTCGACCTACTGGCCCACATGTCAGCCAGTCCATTTGTTTTTTTAGTCTATTTGGTGGGCTGGGTGAAACAATGATGTAGCATCTATGCAGCCCGTTTAAATCCCATTTGCATTTTTCTCGAAATCCGCGGACTTGCTGGGCTGGGTGAAAATATCATGTTGGGCTAGACGGAGAAATGTTATAAAAACATAAACACATGATTGCACGTCAGTAAAATCTTTGCAAGCTTATGTACGCAATCACTAGGAGTTAACTTGCCAAGTTATATATAAACAATTATTATTATTATTTTGTAAGAACTTTCAACTTACGAAATAAAATATCATTTTAATTTGATGAGTTAATAGTACGTGGGGTATTATTATTTTTTAGGCTAGACGTGGGACAGTTGAGTTGGTTCTAGGGGAAAGTACTGGGAGAAAACTCAGTTTACATCAAAAAGAAAGTGGGAGAAAATTCGGAGACCTGTTAGGTCCACCTGAGGAGGGGAATATGTTGGGAGGAAGGAGATTCAAAGCACGGCAGCCGAGTGAACTAGTTTTTTTTATGGACAAGTGAACTAGTTTACATACATAAGCAAATAGCCACTAAAAAAAGCAATCAGGTTAATGGGTTCTTAAAAGAAATATTTCGGACAAAACAGATAATTACGACACATAGGCTAATGCATGAAACACTCAGATGATAAAGGTGCTTATAAACAGATAAACTACAACATCTAGACCTTCCTGGCACGCTTGGTCATGACGTTGCGGCTGTCCGTGTACTCGTCGGTTACGGGAAGCAGACACGCCCTCATGTCCAAGATCTGCCTGTACATGTCGTAGCATGCATATGCGTCCTTGGACGCGTAGGTTATGTAGGCTAGATTCAGAGGTACCTCCCACGTGTTCAGGTCGTCTTCTTTCATGTTGGCGTATCAGGGGTCGATGATGGTCTCAGAGAGGTCAACCACGGAGTCCTTCTCCTGCCCGTTGCTGATGATCTTGTATTGCTTCTGGATGTCGACAAGCTTGTTACACCAGATGGCCGAATCGTTGAGTTCTTCCTTCTCTCCACCGTAGTGAAGGTGCAGTCGGCGCTGCCGATGAAACGGGCGAATGCTCCAAAACCTGGTGCAGCCATAGGACTGAGGCGAGGCAGAGCTTCACCGAGTCCGTATCGTTGGTGTACATCACATTCAACTTGGTGCAGCCATAGGATTGAACGGCGAACTCAAAGGGGAACTCCTTGCTGAAGTCCATATCCAGCAGGCTCACCCCTCGGATCGCCATTGGAGTCTCTTCGAGTGAACGAGTGTGTAGGCAGCGGCAGCAGTTCGTTTTTCAGCTCTTGGGGAACTGGATTCAACAGTAAGATGAGTGTGTACAGGCGACCCCTCCCCTGTCCGCTGCACGCCCGGCAGAAGATGCACCCTCGGCCACACATCGGTTCACGAGCGGGTCTGTATTGGTACTGTAATAACAGGAGTTAGTGGTCACTTTAGTTAAATTTAATTAGCTTTAATAGAAATTTATACTTAAAACAAGCAATGCATTCGCTCGTTCTATCAGTGCCACAGGATCAACATGCACAACAATTAGAATTATTATTCTCAGGACGCACACGATCAGCACATTTGTCGCACTTTCACAAAGATAATACTACCAAGTTTGAACTGTTTGTTATGGTTGTTGACCTCTGCATCATCATGCCGTGTTTCCCAGCTTGCAAGATTCAGAACCAACAAATAACATCCAAATAATAAGTACAACAAAGATGCCTACACATCTCATTGATTCCCAGCTTGCAAGATTCAGAACCAACAAATAAGATTCAAATAATAAGTACAACAAAGATGCCTACACATCTCACTGATTCCCAGCTTGCAAGATTCAGAACCAACCCATCAGAGCCTTTTGATAAAGTGAATATCGGGATTAAATCCATCTTGGCTAGCCATGTCATACAATCGAAGAACTTGGCGAATGCTCTTGACTGTCACAACATCTGTAGTTGAGTATTCCTGTTTGCATAGCATGTTTGCACAGCACAAACAAGGAGACAGGAGAGCATGATTTCGCTTTAATAGCGGCCTCCTTGAACTCAACCTCCAGCTCTACTTGGATGAGGTCTGCCTGGAGTTCCATGATTCAATTCATGCGCCTTTTTCTGCAGTTCACCTGAAATGAAGCAAAGATGGCACCATTCGGCTAGCAAGAAGTACTTGCTCTTGTGAGCTGGCAGGTTCTTCTTTAGTAGTTGCACTAAAATTGAGGAACATTAAGGTTGGCTGTCCGGCTCATGTAAGGTGCAACTATAATTTTCTTATCCTTTTGTGCAGTTCCACTAAAATAAAGTGCCATTGTGGTGACAGTGACGGCTCCATCTTGCAAAGGCTAATAAAATGTTGCACGAGATTACCAGCAGAACTTGACGGAGATTTTGGAAACTCCAATCACCATTTTGTGCAGTTCCACCAAAATTGAGAGATTTTGCCCACGTGACATTTTAGTTGAACTGCACAAGACACTCATTCCAAAAAAAAGTGTTTTGTGCAGTTCACCAAAAGGTCACAATAGCAACAAGGTGAAATGGATATCCCTATCTACACAAAAAGATAGAAAGTAAACAGTTGCTGGTCAATAAGAATATACGAAACATATACAAAATGAAAAGAAGCATCTTAATTATGTTCATGGCAATCACGCAAGGACAATAGAAATTTTAAAACGTTAGCAATGCTTCATGTTACCAGAAGCATTACGATCAACAATGAGATTCCTCAAATATGGGATTACTTTAATGGTGGCATTGCTTGTTTACCAGACACAGTAAATCAACAGCAGCTAAAGAGTTGGTTTAAGGGCATGGGACCATGGGGACACCAGGACACACAGCAGCGTAAAGGAGCAACTTACTTATCATACTAGGGAAAACAGCAGGAGTGCCATTTGTAACACAGTTTAATTGCATCTTATCACTAGAGGCATTAGATTAACAATAACACTGGTTAGACATGTCCCTAAGGTAACAGTGTGATCGCTTCATTTTACATGCGCCCTTACATTAACAACAGCAAAAGGTTGGTATAAGGACATGCGACAGTGGACGCATCAGCACAATGTACCTACAAGGAGGCATAAAGTGGTGATGCCGAGTTTGTTCATGCTATGTGAGGGCAGCAAACCTAATCCTGGAGACCTTGTACTATGTGAGGGCAGCAAATCTAATCCTGGAGACCTTTTACTATGTGAGGGCAGCAAATCTAATCCTGGAGACCTTTTAC
>NC_057796.1:275326730-275341669 GCF_018294505.1 Triticum aestivum | reverse complement strand
CAAATCTAATCCTGAGACCTTTTACTATGTGAGGGCAGCAAATCTAATCCTGGAGACCTTTTACTATGTGATGGCAGCAAATCTAATCCTAGACATACTCCGTTGACTTGTCCACCAGCCGCCACTTTCTATCCTTTTCTCAACCAATAATAGATCTGTTCCTTATCCAGTTTGTACTGCGTTTTCCCATTATTTCCCTTTTCAACCAAGAGACCGGTTGGGTATCCGGTCTCTACTACTTTCACCATATTATTTCCTCTTTGAATCAAGTCCTAGATTCATATTACAACTTTCCCCCCTTTCTTCGTTGTTTGAACAAAGCCCTAGATTCGAATGCATGAAGTAGCTTTACCTCTAATAATACTAAAAATTTAGGTGGCTTTGGAAGAGCTGATGGGAGTAGAAAAAGATGCACATGCAGACACGTGGGGAGCTGGGGCAGTAGAGCAAGGCCGCTTTTGAAGAACTTATACCTAAGGGTCGCCGGGATGTCGGCGGTGGCCTGAGTGTGATCCGCAGAGAGAAAAGTGTGTATCACATGAATTTGATAGCTCAGGCCTTGGAAGGACCTTTTTGGCACTAGACAGACTCTTTAATATTGATGGCAGCAACTATCCATTTTCTCAATCAGATTACTGCGTGTGCGCTTGTGTGCTCCCACTTATTCCACTCGGAGAGACCGAACCAGGCAACAAAAAAAAGAAAAATTGAAGGAAGTTCTCTTTCCATTCCAACTAAACTAACTGAAAAAAGGGGGAGAGCAAAACAGAAACATAGGAACCGAGGTGAAACACAAGCAGGAGATCGAGAAAAGAAATCATACGGATTGCAACCTACAGGTCTAACCACCTCAACTCCCCGTTTCTGGCATGCTATAGTTCTTTTAGTCTCTCGACGACGGGAATGGGAGATGACCGGTCAGCCAGATGCTTCGCGAACCACCGGGTATTTGCACCATCACCGTCCTCAAATAGAGTGTTTTCTACGGTCTCTCCATGAATAGCGCCTGCCCCTGATCGAAGAATGAAGAAGCTAGCCCGGGTAGACTTTAAGACGAAGCGAATGGAAAAGCCAAAGAAAACATAAATCCATTGCAATTAGAAACCAGTGACTCTACAGCCGGTCGGAGACATATTAATTACCTTTTTTATCCTGGGACCCTTGAAAGCTCGCTTCCCTTCCTGAACTGAGGGAAACCAGTGCCTGAGAGATCCGTTATCTGCAGTCTTGGAAAAGCAAGCTATAGCAGATCCTTGAGTATAGAGAAAAAGGAATGGAGTTTCATTAGCTCTCTGCTCTTTAGAGGCTATCGCTCATTTACCGCAGATCTCTATCCCACAGCTGGCGCTGACCAGACTGCGCTACACCTCGTCCCCCCCTCAGAACATATGGATCTACCCGATCGATAAAGAAAAGAACCGCAGCGCTGTCGCCCAGAAACAAGCAAACAGAACAGGTTGGATCCCATCTTTAACTGCACAGAGCAGCAGCCTACTATTGATTGATGATCTTACCTTCTTGAGAGTTGCGTTTTTCAAAGCATTACTCTTCCTGAGTGTGGGTTCGGTGAGTCATGCCATGTCAGATGAGCAAGCTATGCGGAAGATGGGAGTGGAATTCTTGTTAGGATTGGCATGTCAAGTTGCTTTCTCGGACCCTAACAATCCATTTCAAATGGGATTTGTTCCGTGGACACACGAGCAGTCCAACCCGTCGGATTTCCTCGTAGGGGGTAAGATTCGTATGTCGTCCTCTGATGTAAAGGGGCCTCCCTTAGAGGTGGGCTCCCTTTACGCACTAGGCTCCTGCATAATCTCGAATGTTATTAGTTCCGGTACGTAGACCAAATAATACAATGCAAGCAAAAGTTCCTTCCGAGCCGGTGCTGTGTCGGAGAGAACAGCACGGGCAGAGGATCGGGCCCCTCCGGCAGCTGTGGGTTTCCTCCCTCGGCGCCAATGACCGCGTGATGCACCTTTTAGTCCTCTACACACACCGGCCGAAGGGATCTGGCCGGATCTGTGACCAGCGGTGAGCAGAGAGAAAATGTCGCTACCGCTGTCTTGTTTATATCTGGAGAGGATGAGAGAATGAAGAGAGCAACCCTAGTAAAGCAAGCGCTCAGGCCCCTGCGTCCATATATAGTGGAGTGATTATCTTTTTTCTCTCCACAACAAGCGTTTCAATTTGTGTACGTGGCATTAAAGAAAAGACCTCTCTATTTAAGGTGACTACTGTACGACTCCTACTTACTACTAGTAGTACTACAGTATTGTTCACTTGTGCTCCCCGCCCCTCCATTCATCGAACAACCCCACGGGTGAATAAACATACAGTAAGTACTGTATTTATATAGAACGAACAAGCTCGAACTATTTTCGCGTAGTTAAAAGTTGAGGGCGGGGCTTTTCTGGGCAGTACGCGCGGCTGTTTTCGGGTAGGCGGTTTGACAGAGAGGCGAGGAGGGTGAGAGAGTGGGGCTGTGCGATTTGACGGTGCGTTACTGCTGGAAATACTTGTGATATGACAACGCACTATAGTCATGAATTACTTTCGCTCCGACCAGGGTGATGCCCCCCTTCCGTTCCGCGCTCTAATCTGGTGCATGACACGTCGACCCGGATGCTGGCTCTCCCACATGTCGGAGTAGTAAGAAGGGGCAAAGAATGATGCGGTATATACTAGTACTATACTACAGTACTACTCAGGTCGGAGGAGTGCGAACCACGATAGCCGAGTGAACCAGCAGTGCGAACCACGGTAGCCCAGTGAACCAGCAGTAGAAAACAATGTGGTGATATGGCCATAAAAAACAATGTGCTACGGTCCACACTGTAGCATGTACAGTAACACTCCTCTTTGTTTGGATCCCTGAGTTAGAGCTAGTTGGGTTGAAATAGCCTCAAATTATCGAAACGGTTAGTTTGAGCTAGTTTGCTCTAACCCAGCTAAAAAAACTAGCCCGGTGGAGAGGTTCTAATTGGGTTAGTTATCCTCGGGCCCACTAAAAGAGAACTAAAAAATCTCCCCTGGCCGCACCAGATCGCTCCCCCCTCTTGCACAACTCCTCTCTGTTCCCCATAGGGCCGCTCGCCCTCTCTCTCCTCTGGCCGCCCTCTCCTTTCGGCCTCCACCGCCCTACTCCGGCCGCCCTCTCCCTCCGGCCTTCGAAGGTCGCCCCGCTCCCCCTTCACCAGTCGTTTTTCTCCCTCTGTCGTGCGCGGCGGCGGTGCATATACCAGGGAGGTCGCGAGAGGGGTGAGTTTGTTCGTTCCTTCTCTGTCTCACGGCCATATCATTGATCTTGCTTGCTCTAGCGCTAATTCTGATTTGGAAAAGTAGATCCTGATCAAACTTGGTATAGATTTGTGGTGCACGCATGGAATTGTTTGATGCTGCTTGAGGAGGTAATAAATCTTTCTAGAGGCCCAAAGATTTAGGTCACCTTTCTAGGTATTTCAATTTTAGGCTTGCATCATTTCTAGAGGCCCAAAGATTCAGTTCACCTTTCTAGGTATTTCAATTTCAGGCTTGCATTATTTCTAGAGGCCCAAAGATTCAGTTCACCTTTCTAGGTATTTCAGTTTCAGGCTTGCATTATTTCTAGAGGCCCAAAGATTCAGTTCACCTTTCTAGGTATTTCACTTTCAGGCTTGCATTATTTCTAGAGGCCCAAAGATTCAGTTCACCTTTCTAGGTATTTCAGTTTCAGGCTTGCATTATTTCTAGAGGCCCAAAGATTCAGTTCACCTTTCTAGGTATTTTAGTTACAGGCTTGCATTATTTCTAGAGGCCCAAAGATTAAGTTCCCAGTCGGCGGCAAGTGGCCCTGCTACCCATGCCGGTGTCGACCTCAACTCGCAAGGGCCGGCGTCGGAGGGGTTCCCGGGGCTTGGGCTCTACAGAGCCTTCCTCCAGAGCGACGATGGCGAGCTCCTCCCTCGGTGCGTGAGGGGCTCCGAGCTCCCTCCCTATCGTGAATGACTTCCGTGATGAGTTAGCTCATTCTTTGTTTCATGAAGTGTTTTTTTATTTTGTGAAGCTTGATTGACGACATGTATGTTTAAGTGGGATATCTCATTTGTATGGACAAAGTAAAAAATTATCAAGTTTTGCATGCTTGATTTGTATAGATGGTTTGTTTATGTCAATTGTGAGTGGGAGGAGGCCACAGAAGAGCCGGCCACACCAAGAGGGTGCTTGGATCCAAGGGATTTATTTTAGTCTGACTAAAAATAGTCTCTTTAAGAGGCTAAAGTTCCAAGCACCCCTGACTAAAGAGGGGCTAAAACTAGTCTTGAGACTAAAAAAATTTAGTCAGGGGTACCCTACTAAAATGTGGATTAGTCCTCTCTCTCCTCATTTAACTCCTCTCCTTTAACACAGGCGATTTCTGGATTGGAGGGTTTGGAGGATAATAAATGCTCATTAACTTGATTTTAGTCTCTTTAGTATTTGGATCCAAGCATGGGTGAGGCTAGCAAGTTTTAGTCCCACTACTTTTAGTCATGGAACTAAAACGTATCCAAGCACCCTCCAAATCCGGCAGGAAATAGGGTCCAAAGTAGTCAAATGATTGAGATGGAGCATTTAATGTCAATCTAACCCTGTTATCCATACACCTCATTGGTTTAGAGTTAGTTCAGGGTTAGAATCTAACTCTAACCACTAACTGAGTTAGAGTTCTCCTCATCTCGGTTCATCGCCATCATACTTTCCCCATTCCTATGTTTTTAGTATCCTGCGAATCAAAGAGGCCCTTTTTTTGCGGAAAAAATCAAAGAGGCCCTTAGACTGGTTTCGGTCCGGTCATTTTTTATAAACGTGTTATGTCCAAAATTTAATGAACATGCTCCAGTTTCCATGAAAATAATCCGGTTTCATGTAGTAATTCATTCATTTATTTATTCTTCTGCGGGGGGTTTGCATGTAATTCGTGAGGTCTGAAATGTAAAGTAGCCCGGCATATGCTCCGAGTCGTGCATGCACTACGACCCATATGCTCTATGTCCCACATGTCGGCGAATGGGAGCACGTGGAAATAGCCTAGGAGTACATATAGGAGGATAAATGCGTGAAATAATATGTACTGTGAAGCGTAGCCGCGGTTCGAAAAGGAGACCTAAAGTGATGACAGCTATAGGTCGCACGCACCCAACTAGTTGTACTAGACATACGACTAATTTTTCCCTAAAAAAAAGAGGCACGAGTGCTCAGTACTCCTATTCTATAAGCACGATTCCCATCTAATAACAGCGTCCGTGCTACAGCTAGCTCTCCTCCCTTGTTTCTCTCTTCTAGTAATTCTAAACTCGGCCGATGCCCGGTGGGCGGGGTGGGTTTGCTCAACTGCGGCCCCACCTCACAGTGAAAACATTACGACTGGATTTAAAATGCCATATACTCCCTCCGTTCATAAATATAAGCCTTTCTAGATACTATTTCAAATGGAATACAGCATACAGATGTATGTAGACATAGTTTAGAGTGTAGATTAACTCATTTTGCTCCGTATGTAGTAGTCACTTGCTGGAATCTTTAGAAAGACTTATATTTGGGAACGGAGGGAGTACTGTACTAATAAAACATTAAGGCTACGAGGCGATGCAGTGCTGGTTACAGGAGGCAAGAAGAGATGCATCCATCGACGACGTCCACCTCCTCGACTCAGGGCGTCGGCCCACCGAACGGCGCCTAAGTAGCAGCGGCTTTCGTGGCCAGGTCGACGTGTTTCTGAACAATGGCGTCCAAAGATTCCAGCCGCTGCAAGAAGGCCAATGTCTTTATGTCCTCGCTTGCCTTGTAGTGGCCTATGTAGACGATTTCCTCGTAGACGTGGATGTGCAGGTCGACGGTTTCTTGCATGGCGAGGCGCTACGCGGCGAGCGCGGACTCGAGGTGCACATTCTTGGTCGCCACCTCCGGCACCTGCAGGGCCACCAGGGCTTGAAAGAGTTCGTCACCATGGAGGACGATGAGGGTGGCAAGCAATGAGGAGCCTGGGCGCGCGGGCTGGAGCAGTACGGCAAGGTCGTCCGCGCACTTCTTCATGGCAGTGAACTTGCGGATGGAGTTGACCATCATGTCGTCCATGCGAGAGGCGAAGCCGGCGTTGGCGAGGGCTACAATGCCTGCGGTCGCCAGCACCGTCTGGAAACGCTGCGCGGTGCGGGGCCGCAGGCCGGCGCCTTGGATGATTTGGCACAGCCAACTGCCGCTCGCGTCCATCGCCTCCATAGGTGCTTGTGGCTTCTGGTCACTTGGTCTTGGATTGGAGTGAGCAGTGTTGCACAGAGACTTGGGAGTAGATGGATTGGAGTGGTGGGGTGCCTTTATTATATGAGAGTCCAAACTCTGTTGCATTCACATCGTGCTGGCTCGGTTCTGCTTCTCCAATTAATTCCCTCTGCATGTAATTGAGGATGCATCATTGACCGTTCAACGTCTCGGGAACCGCTACCCTCTCCCTCCTTGGCATTCAAGCACCTATGGACCCGTCGACGACGAGGTGCCTATGGTGACTTCGTAAATTTCAAGATGATAGTGTCATGCGTGTGTGCGTTCATAGGGGTGAGTGTATGCGCGTGTATATGAGCGCTTGCGTCTGTACCGTGTAAAAAAACGTAAATGCGTGTCCAAAAGAGACTAGTCAGTATACTCAATATTGTGCACCTCGGAGAGGAAAACGATAGAACTAGTACGTATTTATTTACGGTGCAGATTCACTCATTTTGCTCCATATGTACTCCGTCTCAGTGTAGTCTAGTCACTCGTTGAAATCTCTAGAAGGGCAAATACTCCTTTCTGGTTTACAGGGCTATACTAGCAAGTAGTTGTACGTACTAGTACAATAGTGGGCTCACATAGCAATTTTGTCTCATGCAAGAGCCTGGCTATATGCGTGCTCCAATGTTCGCAACTGCAACGTTCGGTTTGCGCTTGGCTCTTCGCCTCTTCGAGAAGACGAATAATGATGTTACTACTACTGCTTCTACAGTGTCGAATCCACTGTTGCATGTCCGTACACCGCGAGCGGGACGGATAGCTTGTTGTAGAAGTACTACTAAGCAAAAGCCTGTCCTCGCTTGCGAGCAACTGCGTGCATGGGTGAGGGAGAAGGCGTGTAGTAAAATCAAGCTTCTCCTCGTTGTACGAGTTGACGCGACACATCATAGCACTGGCCCCACATGCTTGCCTCTAAACTTGGCTGAAAGACCCGCAGTGTACAATATATTTGCTGCAACCTCTAACATTTACCCACCACAAATTAAAATATATGTGGCCGTATGCATCGTTCTGATGCAGAGGCCGGGGAGTCCCCCCTTTTCAAAAAAAAACAAATTAAAATATATATTCCTGTCTTGACCAAATGAGCGTGCAAACTACAATCACCAGGGTGTCAGGTAGGGCCAGAAGACTATTTTAATTTTTTTTTAACTTCGAGACGGCCACATAGCATGGAGCCGACCCCAACGATTTTAAGCTTACACGCATGGTACACGCTATCCTAGACTACTCTACACATGAAACTGCCACACGAGCGTCGGGGCTGCGCTTGGCTCTTCGCCTCTTCGGGAAGTCGAACAATGATGGAGTACTACTGCACTGGAGGAGCACTACAGTACGCTTCTGGCCATCTGACACTGATTGAACTGCTGCATGTCCACCGCGTGCGGGAGGGAGAGCGTGTAGTGAAAGCTTCTCCTAGTCTTGCCAGCCACCACGCTCATGGGTGAGGGAGGGACGCTCCTGCTTTTGCATGTATGACAGGAGGGCCCGACAGGTGTGTGGCCAACCTGTCATACAGCCAAAGGCAGGTGCAGTTAAGTCCGCGAGGGAGAGGATAATCAAACTTCTCGTTGATGTACGAGTTGACGTGACACATCAAAGCACTGCACTCGATATATTTCAATAATTTGCATTTACCGATGCATCAATTACAACACATGCATGCATGCCGTGACTCTCCTTTTGATACTTGCATGTGTTGATTTAATGCACCTTGAAGTAGTATAAAATATGTGACTGTAAAGCTTTGTAATACCCCGGCCCAAGTCGAGAGATGGTTGTGCACGAGGAGGGCGAGATCATGCAGACCGAACAGGACCCAACGATGGAGCTCTCTAAGGTCTCGATGGACCTCACCGTGCTCCACTTCCCCTTGTGCCTCCGCCCCTTGACGCCTCCAGTGTATGAGGTTCGAATACACCTCGTCCATTCGGCTGATTGAGCAAGGTGCAGGTTTCTTGATTGATGTGATGTTCAATTGATTTCTGCAGTGCAAGGGAGGGCACCTGGCCTGCGCGGACTGCCACGTCGAGTGCCCCGGGAACCAGTGGCAGTGCCAGAAGTGCGAGAGCGACGGTGGCTTCGACGTGCGGAACACGGCGGTGGACTCCGTCCTTTCGTCAGTGAGGGTGGAGTGCCCGCACGAAGGCTGTGGGCTCTACGTCACTTACCACAAGCTCGCCGATCACCAAAGCGTGTGTCCGCTCGCGCCCTGCAAATGCCTCGTGCCCGTCTGCGGCTACGAACGCCCGCCGCCGGCGCTCTACCACCACATCAGCACCGCGCATCCCATGCCCGTGCATAGGATCCAGTACGGCAAGGTGCTCCAGCTGCAAGTGCCACTGTCGGAGCCACGACTCTTGCTGTTCGCGGAGGAGGACCGCCGTGCGTTTTTCTTGGTCGGCGGCGTGCTCGACATCGGCGCGCCTATCGTCGTGTCGGTCGTCTGCATCAGAGCGGGGGCGTCCCCACTGCCGCACTATGTGGCCAAGCTGTGAGTGAACGGCCCGCCGGGGGAGCCCAAAGGCACGACCGACACCGTCAAGGTGGAAATGGAGGTGACAAGCAGCAAGGATCCCGGCGACATCAACGTGCAGGAGCTGACCTTCTTGACAGTTCCGCCCAAGCTGCTGGCCGGGGCTAAGCTTGTGTCCCTTCACATTTAGATTGACAAGCTCACGTCCTGAATGTTTCTACAGTGCCTTCTGTTTATCTTAGTAATATGCTAATATAGGGATTACCTTGGTCTACTTTAGCTTAAGAAATGGTGGGTTTTGGTGGCGATGCAGCAATTAATTCGACATCAGATCAGTAATTTCCAACAGTCGAACGGATATTTTGTGTCTGTTGGATATAAAGTTCCTTTGGGTAAGAAGTACTACTTGTCATCAAAATGGATAAAAGGAGATGTGTGTAGACATATTTTAGTTCTAGATACGTCCCTTTTTATCCATTTTGATGACAAGCACTCCCTCCGTTCCACAATACATGCCTTCCATTTGTCAAAATATAGATGTATCTAGACATGTTTTAGTATATAGGTACATCCATGATAGAGCCAATCAGATGGTTGAGAACACTACAATTCGTAGCTACAAATGCGTGTGTCACTCCCAGATGCAGAGGCCGGGGGTCATCATCCTCCTTTTTGAGAAAAAACAGACGCATGTGTGAGAGGACGAGTGCGTGCGTGCACCTCTTCTCTTCCTGTATAACGTACTACTTACTCAGAGTACAAGTTTTTGTGGGTGGCACGATGGTGCGTGCGAGAAGTCCCGAGAGATAGGTTTAATGCGTCTGAAAAAAAGACTAGCCTAGAGCTCGCCACGCGGCTATTCCTGTCGAACGACCCATTAACGGTAAGATATGTATACGACGGTGCCAGTTATTGCACGTACACAGCAGTACTCCCTCCTTTCCGGTTTATTGGGCTTAATTCAAAAATCTCACCAACCAAGATGGTGAGTGGTGGAATATTTTTTGTAGTTTGCAAAAGCACCTAATTAATGCTCTTGTTTTTCTCAAAAAATTATGTTTATCAATGCATTAATTGCAATGCATGCATGCATAAAGTACATGCATTGGTCAATTTTCTCTTAATACTTGCATGCAATGATTTAATGCACCTTGGAATCTGAACATGTGTTGGGGAACAACCAAATTGAGCCTTATACAATTGAAAAACTAAAATTTTGAGATAAGCCCTATAAAACCGGAAAGGAGGGAGTAGAAAAAGAAGTACTCCATCCGGGAATAGTGCCGCACTTTGAAACTAGAACCATCAATAAACTTTGAGCTTGCGTCTCGTCACATTCCAAATTACTCCATGCTATATTGAATTGCAAACCTGTTCACACCGATCACAACCTAAACGGTTTCCCACTTTGGAGCGTATTAGTACCACGCTATATTGAATTGCAAACCTGTTCACACCGATCACAACCTAAATGGTTTCCCACTTAGGAGCGTATTAGTACTCGGTTATAAATACTAGTATGCCAAGATGACTGCACATTCCTCCTCAACTCCTCATCCACAAAAACAAACAAGTCATTCAGCATCCTTCTCTTGCGTCTGCCATGGCCAGCGTGAGTTCTGGGTCGAGAGATTGCCACCAGGGAGAGGCGAGCATGGAAGCGGAAGCACGAGAGATGTCCCGCCTCGCTGCGAGAGCAGCCGACATGTCCCGCCGTGCGGAAGTAGCAGCATAGAGGTCCCGCCGCACCGCTGAAGTAGCACGGAGGTCCCGCCGCGCCGTCGATGCAGCAGACTGGTCCGGCCGCGCCGCAGAAGCAGCAGAGATGTCCCGCCGTGCCACGAATGCAGCAGAGATGTTCCGCCGCGCCGCGGCGGCCTGGGAAAATTTCTCGCGGGAAGGCGATGACTG
The DNA here is from genome assembly GCF_018294505.1 of Triticum aestivum. Lineage (NCBI taxonomy): Eukaryota > Viridiplantae > Streptophyta > Magnoliopsida > Poales > Poaceae > Triticum > Triticum aestivum. Next base: position 275,330,994 of record NC_057796.1, on the reverse strand, counting down.
TTACAGGCGCATGCATGCGATCGTCCATAGCCAGATGGATCAGATCTCCGGCTGGGCGAGGTTGCAGGACGACATGAAAGCCTCGTTTGAACAGGCTACCGGCGTCATCCGGCAACTAAGGGAGGGCAATGAGAGGCTCCGGGCCGAGCGCGACCTGCTGAGGGAGAAGATCGTCCGAAGTGCAGACCAGCAGGAGGAGACCAGTGCCTTGTTGAAGAGGACCGGCGTCATCGTCAAGAAACTTATGGACGAGAATGACATGCTCCGCAACGAGCGCCAAAGGCTGGTGGAGGAATCCATGGATGTTCTCAAGCAGCGTCTTGAGGACACGAAAGAGCTCATCGCCGCTCGCCGCGGAGACTAGTTCCCGCGGCCTGCGGCAACGCATCAAGAAAGTAGAGATCAGCGAGCCAGATCCTTGTCTTCCTTCTTCTTTTGCCCTTGTGTATTTCGGGCGTAGCCGCATGTGGCTTTTTTAATTATCTTTCTAATTATGTAAGACAATTTATCGTCCTTATCTTTCTGTGGAAGATCAATGTTGCGAGGCTGGAATGAAGAAAACTCTTGTTGTGGCGACCCTGGCGTTGCTGTTCTTCTAGTTGCTACTGGGCTTCCTTCAGTTTCCTGGTTTCTTTTGATGTAATAATCGGTTTAGGATGTGGATTGTGTCGTCGGTTGTGAAATCTTGGGTTCTATCGCGGATGTTTGGCCTTTGTTGGCCTCTTGGGATGTTGCGATTTCAATCTGGTAGCTTTTAGTCCTTCGTGTTAGGCTGGAGTTGTGCTGAACTTCTTGTGAATTGTGGTGGTTTCAGTAATGAAAATCGGAAGGGGCAAGCCCTTCTTTGATCAAAAAAAATTAACCGTCCTTATATATTCATTAGTCTTGCTATAAGTCGCAGTAGATGCTATATAGGTCCGTCGGATCTTACATCAAGATCCGTGCTTTCAGATTTTCTTTTTTCTCTCTTAAATCTCAGTCGAGTGAGACATAGCCACGCCATTAAACAGAGGCTCGGGCGCCATTAATGGAGACCTTGGGAGAGAGGTGGACGGCAGATGGAGGTCAAAGGGCTCTCCTCCCGATAAGCACGCGCAGGGGTCTGATCGTGCGCCTCTCGTACTCAAATAGCTACCCTGCATGGCGCCTCCTAGCTAATAAAAAATGGGGACGCGTGGCGGCACGTAAATGGTACTAGTAAGTAGAACGCCCACGGTTTCAATAATACTTGTGTTTCCGATTGTAACGTGACAGCACTTGTTCCAAAATGACTTTGTTGATTGTTAATGTGTGCGCCTTCGCAAATCGGACTGCAAATTTACCACAGCATGTTGGTGCCATGTCATGGCACCAAGCCAAGTTTCATTATTTTCATGCGTGTTTTGGATTTACAGGAATTAAAAAACTAAGTTTCTCAATGTTTCCAACCCAGCCACGACGCCCAGAATTTTGAATTTCATTCCCATTTCTTGCATGGAACCTAGAAATTTACCCGAGGACACACATGTGATTTTTCAACCAACTTTGGTGCACTGGAACATGTGCTTGTATTTCAAATTTGAATTATGCACACAAAGGTGACACGTTCCCTCCCAGAACCACGAGCCTTCTTGAGAGAAGCTCCGATTTGCAAGAAGCTTATACCAAAATTTGTTCCTATTCGGCCAATTGTTTTACCACGGCATGGTACTACTATGACATGACACCATGCCAAGTTTCATGATTTTAAAACCAAGTTTCTCAATGTTCTCAACCGAGCTACGATGCCCAGATGTTTGAATTTATTCTAATTTTTTGCATGGGACCTACTCCCTCCTTCCATCTATATAGGGCCTAATGTGTTTTTCAAGACAACCTTTGACTATCGACAACATTAATAGCACATGAGATGTATACTATGAAAATTATATTATTGGAAGCTCCTTTGACATACAAATTTGAAGGTATGCTTTGTGTAAGTTGCATGTCATATATTATTGCTCTAACGTTTGGTCAAAGTTAGCCTCGAAAAATGCATTAGGACCTATATAGATGGAAGGAGGGAGTAGAAATTCACCCGACGACACAAATGTGATTTTTTAACCAACTTTGGTGCACGGGAGCATGTGCTTGTAGTTCAAATTTGTATTATGCACATTAAATGATCAAAAACTCAATTAATGTGTAAATAAGGCCAAACGAAGCCGGAATAATTCCAAAATTTAACAGGGCACTCATGTAGTTCTATGTTGCCTTTGTAAATAAACTCAAGGGGGACAACGTATATCGTTTCGCACTCAAAGGTGGCACGTTCCCTCTCAGAACCACGAGCCTTCTTGAGAGAAGCTTCGGTTTGCAAGAAGCTTATACCAAAATCTGTTCCTATTCGGCCAATTTTTTTACCACAACATGGTAGTACCATGACATGACATCCATGCCAAGTTTCATGATTTTCAGACGTGTTTTGGATTTACAAGAATTTTAAAACCAAGTTTCTCAATGTTCTCGGCCGAGCCACGATGCCCAAATGTTTTAATTTTATTCTCATTTCTTGCATGGGACCTAGAAATTCACCCGAGGACACAAATGTGATTTTTCAACCAACTTTGGTGCACGAGAGCATGTGCTTGTAGTTCAAATTTCACTTATGCACATTAAATGACCAGAAACTCAATTAATGTATAAAAACGACAAACGAACCCGGAATAATTCCAAAATTTAACAGGGCACTAATGTAGTTCTATGTTGCCTTTGTTAAGAAACTCAAGGGGGGGCAGCGTATATCATTTCACACTCAAAGGTGGCACGTTCCCTCTTAGAACCATGAGCTTCCAAATCAGCCCAATTTTTTACCACAACATGTTAGTGCCATGACATGACACCATGCCAAGTTTCATGATTTCCAGGCGAGTTTTGGATTTACATGAATTTAAAATCAAAGTTTTTCGATGTTCTCGGCCGAGTCATGACGCCCAGATGTTTGAATTTCATTCTCATTTCTTCCATGGGACCTAGAAATTCAACCAAGGACACACATGTGATTTTTCAACCCACTTTGGTGCACCGGAGCATGTGCATGCAATTCATATTTAGATTATGCACATTAAAAGTCCAGAAACTCAATTAATGTATAAAAAGGCCAAATGAACCCGAAATAATTCCAAAATTTAACAGGGCACTCATATAGTTCTATGTTGCCTCTGTAAATAAAATCAGGGGGGAGGCAGCGTATATCGTTTCGCATACAAAGGTGACACGTTCCCTCTCGGAACCACGAGGCTTGTTGAGAGAATCTCCGGTTTTGCAAGTGGCTTATTCCAAAACTTGTCCCAATTCAGCCAAAAATTATACGTATGAAAACAGGGTTTAGATTATCCCAAACATCTTGCTACCTAGACCAATAATGTACTATGATTTGAATTCAACATAAAATGGATACAAATATTTGAATTGGAGAGCGTATGGTACATGTAGTTCATAGTGAAATATGATTACTGCTATATGTATGTTTTTTGTTATCAAGATAATATTCAAATTATTGTATAACTTGACAACAATCGTATTCAAATAAGGAAAATTGATTCAAATTTAGTTCATATGGTAGACGACAATATATATGTTCACATGGTGGAGTAAAATGTTCATATATGATGGAAGATCAAAATGTACGACTACATCAATTATAAACCGCAAGGTCACCTAACGATATATTCGAATTCAACATAACGTGGATTCAAAAATTGAAATTCGAGATCATGGCATCTGTAATCATATAAAAAGGGACATTACTCTTTCTTTGGTGGGAATTGATTTGTTTTTTTGTTGTTGTTGAGGGAAGTGCGAATCAATTTGGTACTGTGCAGGGTAATCTTGTTCTCCCGATTTTTTTTTTACATTTTTCTTGTAGTTTTTTCAATGGCATCTATAGCAATATAGTAAAAGGGGACATGACTCTCTTGTGTCTTGTATGAATTGTTTTTTTTACACGTTAAGTTTGTTCTGCCGAAAAAGGAATCCGCACCTTGTTATCCCGAAATTTTCAAGCTCGAGTGTCTTTTGTCTCACCTGCTTTGAAACTCCCGCTTCTTCAACCAGCGCCGCGCCTTGTTATCCCGAAATTTGGACGCGCGCGAGAACTCCCTCCTCATCCGAAATCACTCCCGCAGCCCAGACATGCGAAATCCCCCTTCTACCCCTCAGCCGAAAATGAAGCTCCACGTCGCGGTGTCAAAACCGGTGGGGGTACGCTGGTAACTTACCCTACATTTTGGACAAGCGCGTCCCT
>NC_057796.1:275317531-275326455 GCF_018294505.1 Triticum aestivum | reverse complement strand
AAACCCGCGAAACCCCACGCTCCTCCGTCGGCCTCCCGACCGCCGCCCAGCCGGAGACTCTTCCCCGACTACGTCATCCACCGCAACAGCTCGACGCCCCTCATCCACCGCACCGGATGAGGATCCGTTGTCGATCTCGTCGTCCCGCCGGATCAGCCGCCCCGTCCTCCACCTCCAAGGAGCTGCCCCAATGTACGCCTCGTCTATCGCGCCACCTCAATCCCCACAGCGCCGTCTTGACCTGCCCCACCGGAACCGCAGCACCCTCACCAATTCCTCCGATGAAGCCGAGGCCAACTCGGTGCCACCAAGGAGGTTCTGCACTCACCGCTGCATTTTATCTTTTATTCGATCTCGCGGGGCAGCCAGTGCTCGATACCGAGCAGACATGGCGTGTCTCCATCGACGGCGCCGTCTCCGGCCACATCATCCACGGCGTCTCTCCCCCATGTCGTTGCTTCCTCGACGGCGACTTCCACAACGTCACTAGCTGCAGCTGCTCCGGCTCTCGCTCGCGCTGCGGCTCTGTTCTTGCTGTCGGTCGCGCTACTGCACTGCTCCTGCTTTCGTTCGTGCTGCTGCTCTGCTCTTGCTCTCGCTTGCGCTGCTGCTGCTGCACGACCTCCGGCAGCTACAGGAGTTGCTGCTTTAGCACTCGCTCGCGGTGCTACTGCACGACTTGCTCTCTGCTAGTGCGTTCCCTGCTCGAGCATCTGCTGATTTAGATCACTGCTTCTCTGCTACTAGTGCTCGAACGCCCTAAACATCTATTGCAATGCTCTGTTACTAGCTCAATCAGTTTCGACGGTAAAATTTAGTTTCGACTGTGAAGTTCATTTTCTTCAGTTAAGTTCAGAGTGAACAGTACTTACAGCATCTGTCGGAGCGGCCGTGGCGCGGCTGATGCATTTTACATCTAGCACTTTTTGGTGATGTATTTTACATCATCTATTGCACACGATATTAGGGTCCCACTTCAGATTAACATTGTATGTCTTGTCATGCTTCAGCCTCGTCGCCGTACAGCTTAGCGGAGCTGCTCCAACGACGGAACCGTCCATCACAGCGGAGCAGTACCCTCGGCGCCATTTCCAGAGGCCTCGGATCTTCTTCCCCGCCTCCGACAGTCACACCAGCATCATCACCATCCTCCACGTCCAACCCAATGATGCTGAGGTCCACAAGGCTATGCCAAAGAGGTTGTACACTCGTCGCATCACTTTGTTTCTCCATTCCTCTGTTCTTCCAATTCATGTGAGCCAAACACCCAGGTTGACTGAAATCCTATGTTTCCAAATGCTCTGTTTTGCACGTGCATTCCTATCCTATTCTTGTGTTTTTCCTGTCCCTGCGTTTATAGAATCCTCCAATTCTAAGGAGCCCTTACAGATTTACTTCATTTTCAGATAGGCGTCAAAGAAAACTCTGTGTGTTATGTCCTGCTCCTGCCGTGCCGTCATCCACCCCACCTGAGGTGCACCATCGACAGAAGCATTCACTGCAGCAGAGATCCCCCCTGCAGACTTCCTTTCGCCGCCTCAGATCATCTTCCCTGTTGCCGGCAGCCACGCGAACTGCATTACCATCATCGACTGAGCAGATGAACCTGAGGACTACACAGTTCCGGAAGAGAGGTCGCAGTCTTTCGTGTTTGCTTACTTATACATCGGTTATTATTACCTGCTACTTTATCATTCAATCTTGAGTTTTGAATTGCCCATGGGTCTCATATCGAGCCAGCAACGAATAGTATCTGTCTACTATCTGGTTCATCTGGGGTCTTCTATGTGGTTCATGTTGGGTGGGCAACAAACAATAGATGATCCATTGTCTATCTTTTTAAACTGAAGCTATAATCTACCTGCTATCATTAGTTTTAGATCCATCCACTCGTTTGCTACCATCAGTCTTGATTTTTGCATGCACCCCTTAGGCCTTACAAAATCTAACTATTTTTTTATTATGGATGTCAGATATTGTACACAATCGTACTGAACATGTAGAGAAAAAGAGAAGACAGTTGCGTGCGAATATAATGTCATGCAGACGCCGCTCCATGGTGGGAGAAGTGCCCCCCCTCCTCCATTTCCAGGTTGTATTCCAGAGGAAGATAACTGTTCAGATGGAGATTCAGAAGGAGCCGACCACGCCTGTTTACCACCTGAGGTGTTTGCTCTAACCTGGCATGCTGATGTTGGTCATATCATGCATATGGCACCTTGCATTGCTTACATTATACATCTTATATGTCATCAGCTTAGTTTAGATTTGCTTTGTGTGAATGCCACCTGTTTGGTTTCTATATCATACTCCCACAATTCCTAAATGTTTGTCTTTTTAGAGATTTCAACAAGTGACTACATACGGAACAAAATGAGTGAATCTACACTCTAAAATATGTCTATATACATCCGTATGTGGTAGTCCATTTGAAATCTCTAAAAAGACAAATATTTAGGAACGGAGGGAGTATATGGGAATTATGCAATGCCATCTTCTTTAGCCAGGCATCATATACGTGAATCATGCAATGCCATCCTGTTTAGCCAGTCATCATATATGTGAATTGTATTGTGCCATATTTTTTTCCATAATGTATTCCATTTGTCAACAATGTTTATACATTCATCTACTCTTCCTATGCATCAGCCATTTGAGTCGGTCATGGGAAAATCTAGAGAGAAAACAAGGTCTTTTGAGCAGTCAGTGCTACCTGTCGATGCAGATTTCTTGTTGGTTACAGATAGCTCCTCAAAGGAGGATTCAGAGAGAGATGACCAGTCGTATCCCCCCCCCCCGAGGTGCATGCTCTAACTTGGCTAGGTTATATTGCTCATATCATGCATATGGTGTCTTGCATTGCCATGTCATCTACTTAGATTAGACATGCTTTGTGTGAATGCCTCCTATTTGCTTTCTATATCAGATATGTGAATTATGCAATGCCATGATTTTCAGCCAGTTATCATATATGTGAATTATGCGCCGCCATGGAGCCAGGCATCATATATGTGAATTATCTCATGCCATCTTTTTTTCATTACGTATTCCATTTGTCGACAATCTATGTATATTGAACTACTCTTCATGTGTATCAGCCATTTGAGCTGGTTATGGAAAAATCTGGAGTGAAAACAAGGTCTTCAGAGCAGGCAATGGTACCTGTTGAAGCATATATCTCGATGGTTACAGGGAGCTCCTCAGAGGAGGATTCAAAGACAGATGACCAGTCCTATATCCCACCTGAGGTGTATGCTCTAAGTTGCAATGTTTATATTTCTCATGTGATGCATATGGTGTCTTGCATTGCTTAGTTTAGACATCATATGCACAATATTGAATTCTATCTGCTTAGTTTAGAGATCATACATGCGAGTGCCAGCTGCTTAGTATATGAATCAATTATGTCAAGTATATCATGCCATCCTGTATACTTAGACAACATGTATGTGAATTATTTCATCCCAACCTATTTTAGAAAGACATCATATAATTTTGTCATGTCATCCTGTTTAGGTACTCATCATATGTTGAATTATGCCATTATATCCTGTTAAGTTATCCATCATATATCTGAAACTGTGTCATGCTATCCTGTTTAGTTAGGCATCATATATGTGAAATTGTGTCATGCTGTCCTGTTTGGTTAGACAACATATATGTGAATTACCACATCTGTCTATCATACAATGTCTGTACGTTCAATTTCTTTTCTTGTTTATCAGCCATTTGAATTGGAGGGGGTGATGGCAGTATCTAAGGGAGCAAAAACCCGTTCTTCACAAAAGACAGTGCTACCCCTCGATGCAAATAGAACCATGGTTGTACTGGCCCACAAACTAGCCCCACCACACATAATCGAGACTCTTCCAGATTGCACACTTATACCGTTGGGCAGAGAACCAGCTACAACCCATCTAACCGCAACCCCAGCGGATAGTAACCCACTTATAGTTGACAAAGCACCATGTCCACCACAGAGTACCCCCACACGAGCAGTTTGTAAAGCTATTGCAGAAGCCAAAGCACGAAGACCACCACAGCTAACCCAAACTCCACGTTTAAAGCAGAAGAGCAACTATTCTCAGGTCAGATTCCGTAGCTATGGTCCATACTCCTTTGCGGTTGCATCACTGTATTTACTCATACCAACTACTTTCGAATTTGAAGGATCCAATTGAAACTCCAATGGCGCAACAGGTATGTTTTAAACCTATTTCTTTAACTGGATTGCTGTTCTAACTTCTTGCTCTATGTTGATTTCAGTTTAAGTTGTATAAACAGTTATGTTCTCATGTGATGCACATTACAAGTGCTGCCAATGTTGTGTAGTTTCTCACACTTATATTCTGTCTATGCTGCTGTGTCTTAAAAATATATGAGTTGAACTGTGTCTCTATCTTGATTAGGGAACATAAACTAGAATGATATGGACAATACAGTGACCATAGTACATAGATATATGTTTGTTTCATGCTGTTATCCTGTCCACCTTACTACTGAACTGGTTTACCAAAATGAGTTTCGTATACTACAAGCTAAACCTGTGATGTGTCTGCTTGTTTCTCTTGTAGTATGCAAACGGAATATTGGAGAAGAGCACCCCACTATGCAATGGTAGAGAAAGTAATGCAGATAAGGTTCAAGATAGTGAGACAACCCTGTTGGTCTCCAAGAAAGGTGATAAAAACGATCTTGTAGACAGTGAGAAAACCCCACAGTCCTGTGTTGATGTAGTGTTCGAGTTACTGGCCAGTACCGCTGGCACAAGCTCTTCGAACTCGCTGCCTGAATCACTTCGGCTTCTTCAGTCTCAGCTACAAGCTGAAAGGCATCAGTCAGCTGTGCTGCGGCAAGAAGCTGAAGGACTGAGGAAGTCCCTGCAGAATTCAGATGCGTACTTTCTTGTGCAATAGCAAGCGCTGGAGGATTTAAGCGCCAAACAAGAGAAAGTTAATAAGCTTGCTAAGCATCTTTCCGGCATTATGGGTACCCAGGATATTGTTTCTTGAACTCTTCTAAAGTGGTTTCAGTTCTCGACATGTTTTGCTGCGGCGTTTATATGCTGCTTTGTTCCCTATATTTGCACTGGTGGCGAACTTTGATGCCCAGTGGATGTAATATGTGTAATAGTCGTGATAGCCTAGCATAAGTTGCTTGCTTATTTATTTCCTTGTTGTCTTGTTTATATGTTTGCTTGTAGTCAGTGCAGTCCTTTTTCCGCGGTTTGCTAGTGGCTGCAATAACCTATTTTTTAAAACTAGGCCACAATAACCATGGGCTAATATTTACTGTAGTGACACTGGGCCTCCTACGGGCCGTAGAAACAGTGGGAATTCTACGGGCCGTAGAAACAGTAGGCCTTCTACGGGCCGTAGAAACAATGGGCCTTCTATGGGCCGTAGAAACAATGGGCCTTCTACGGGCCATATCATCAATGGTCCTTATACGGGCCGTATGATCGATTGGCCAAACATGGGCCAATAACAGGCCGCATTATGGCCATAAACGGGCTAGAGTTGGAATCGTCCGTTCATGGGCCGACCATAACGGGCCATCGTTAATAGGCCGTATTTGATGACGCTATGAAAATGGCCCAACGTATTAACGGACCACAAACGGGCCGACTGTAACCACGGGCTGAATTTGGCCCACAAGTAGAAAATGACAGTAACGGGCCATAAGTAAACGAATGCTGGAAATGAGCCCAAGACTAAATGAGCTCTGAGAAGGCCGAAAGATAACATGGGCTGGAAACAGCTCAACGGAATAACGGGCCGTTAATGGGTATAAAGTGATACACTGTTCATTACGGGCCAGTTTCACCACGGGCCGTTAATGGGTGTAAAGTGATACACTGTTCATTACGGGCCAGTTTCACCATGGGCCGTTAATAGGCCAAGAGTTACATAGGGCCTCATATGGGCCGAAAGACGTCATGGGCCATACATGGGCCAGAAGTGAAAACGGGCTGGAATCATATTGGATGGCCCAGATGATGCTACTGGGCCTAATTCAGATAGGGCGTAACGGGCCTTGGGTTAGCGGACTGTAAATGGGCTATATGCGAACAGGCCGTTAACAGGCTTTCCATGGGCTGGCCCGCCACCTTTTGACCAAGTCAAACGGGCCGGCCTTTTCACAGGAATGGGCCTCTGTTGGGCTGTGCCACGTGTCGACGTATCATAGGCGCCTTCTGTCCAATGAGTGGATGACATCTGTCCCAACAATGAGCCGACACGTGTTTCCTCCAGCCAATGATGATTTTACACGTGGAAAATCCCCATTGGTCGGGGCTGTTGACGGGTTATCGGATCCAAAACCCGACCCGATAGCTTAACGGCATTCCGTTACGGTGGACGCCACGTGTCGGTCACCCTTGACGGAAGCACTTCTGTGACGCGCGATTTATCGTCATGGAAGTGCACACTTCCGTGATGATAATTTTGGTAATGTCATGGAACACTTCTACGACAGCACAGGTATGACTATCTTGATTCTGTCATAAAATCGTCATGGATGTACATGCATGACAAAAAACGCGACCTACTGTGACAAACACGTATCATCACGGAAGTGTATTTTTTTGTAGTGCTAGTACCGCACAACTTTTGCCGGTGCATTAAACCCACCATATACCTTTCCTCAAAATAGCCATCATACCTACCTATTATGGCATTTCCATAGGCATTCCAAGATATATTGCCATACAACTTCCACTGTTCCGTTTTATTATGACACACCATCATTGTCATATTGCTTTTCATGATTATGCATGAGGCATTCATATAGAGTCATATGTTTGTTCTAGTATCGAGTTGTAATTCTTGAGTTGTAAGTAAATAAAAGTGTGATGATCATCATTATTAGAGCATTGTCCCATGTGAGGAAAGGATGATGGAGACTACGATTCCCTCACAAATTGGGATGAGACTCCAGACTTAAAAAAGAGAGGCCAAAGAGCCCAAAATAAAAAAAGTGAAAAAATAAAATAAAATAAAATGAGAGAAAAAGACAGAAGGCACAATGTTACTATCCTTTTGCAAAACTTGTGCTTCAAAATAGCACCATGTTCTTCATGATAGAGAGTCTCCTATTTTGTCACTTTCATATACTAGTGGGAATTTTTCATTATAGAACTTGGCTTGTATATTCCAATGATGGGCTTCCTCAAATTGCCTAGGTCTTCATAAGCAAGAAAGTTGGATGCACACCCACTTAGTTTTATTTTGAGCTTTCATACGGTTATGGCTCTAGTGAATCCATTGCATGGCAATCCCTACTCACTTGCATCGGTATCAATTGATGGGCATCTCCATAGCCCATAAATTTGCCTAGTTGATGTGAGACTTTCTCCTTTTTTGTCTTCTCCTCACAACCTCCACCATACTGTATTCCAGCTATGGTGCTATATCCATGGCTCATGCTCATGTATTGCGTGAAAGTTGAAAAGCTTTGAGAACACCAAAAGTATGAAACTATTGCTTGGCTAACATCGGGGTTGTGCATGATGAAATATTTTGTGTGATGAAGATAGAGCATAGCCAGTGTAAGTGCATCTAGTGGCACCCCTAGTTGGTTTTAGAGTATTGACGACAAACTTGGTTGAGGGACTAATGTGTTTGTGAGAATTGCAGGATAACACAGGTAGTAGTCCATTATTGATTCAGTTTACCTACCACAGATGACCCCCTAAAAATGTGTGAAGACATTGAAGACAATGGTGGTTTGTGAAGATATTCATAGTGAAGATTATGACATGAGAAGACATTCACGTGAAGACTATGGAGTGCGAAGACATAGTTGTTTCATAGTTTCCTTTTCTTCTTTGTTGAGTCATAGGAACCACCGTACTGTTAAGTGGGGTCCAAGTGAACAAAGTCAGAGTGACTGAAGTGATGCTCAACCAAATCCTATGTCATCGAGCGAAGACAATGAGAGCAAATCTTATCTAGAGCTGGATGAGTCAGCTTTACTTGTAGCCCAAGTCAAGCTGCCGCGTGTGTTTGAAATCCGACCGTTGGACACGTGTCGGTTCCTTAGTGACCCAGGGTCATTTAGGACAAATCAGGTCGAGTTGCCTCCTGGCTATAAATAGCCCACCCTCTACACCATTAATTGGTGGCTGCTCAGAGTTAGTGCATGACTTTTGCCGTTTGAGAGCAACCCACCTCCGAAGTATTTGAGAGAGACATCCTTGCGAGGACAAAGCCCAAAACACCCAGAGCCAACGAGTGTTAGGCGTCACTGAAGTCTTTCTATCTGCGTGACCTGAAGACTTGTTACACTTGAGGACTGTGAATCCTCCAGTCGGTTAGGCATCGCGTTATGAGCATCCAAGAGCCATTGTGGATTGCCGGTGAACGAAGTCTGTGAAGGTTTGGAAGTCTACCTTGAAGACTTACCAGAGTGATTGGGCAAGGACTAGGTGTCCTTATCTCAAGGGAAATAAGGTGAAGACGCGGTCTTCTGAGTTAAATCTCAACCTCCCTAACCAGACGTACAATTGTCACAGCAACTGGAACTGGTCTACCAAATCCTTGTCTTCATCAAGCAACTGGTTCTATCCTCCACTTCCCTTTACTTTACAGTTTGCCTTCGTGAAGTCATTGCCTGCTTGCATGATATGATTGTCTTCACTGTGTGAAGACTGTTTACTGTTTGGCTTCATACTGTCTTCCATCCTGATCCATACTACATAGCTGCTGATAGTCTTCGTGCTTTCACTTCATTGCATTCTTGACTATGGCTTGTCTAGTGTAGTCTACCTTCCGCTGCATACCAATAGGTTCATTTCAATCGTTTGTCTTCAAAGACCTCGTGTTTTCAAGACTTTCATAAAAATCGCCTATTCACCCCCCCCCCCTCTAGTCGACAACTAGCACTTTCAGCCAGACTATATGATTTTGTAGGGATAACTTTCT
>NC_057796.1:275308337-275317250 GCF_018294505.1 Triticum aestivum | reverse complement strand
ATAACTTTCTTTGGTCATGTTATTTTGAGAAGACATGATTGCTTTATTAGTATGCTTGAAGTATTATTGTTTTTATCTCAATATTGAACTCTTTTTTTGAATCTTATGGATCTGAATATTCATGCCACAATAAGAAAGATTACTTGATAAACATGTTAGGTACATTCACACTTCATAAATTATTTATTTTATCATTTACCTACTCGAGGACAAGCAGGAATTAAGCTTGGGGATGCTGATACGTCTCCAACATATCTATAAGTTATGAAGTATTCATGCCATATTTACAATAATTTTATATGGTTTTGGTATGATTTGATTAGAACTAATCCATACTGACGCTGTTTTCAGCAGAACTACCGTGATGTCGTTTTTTGTGCAGAAATAAAAGTTCACAGAATGGGCTGACAATTTAGGGAGATTTTTTATGGACCATAAGAGACCCACCGAGCACCGGAGGTGGACCAGGAGGTGACCGAGGAGGCCACAAGCCTGGGCGGCGCGCCCACCCCCCAGGGCGCGCCTTCCGAGCTTGTGGGGCCCTCGGGCACCCCCCTGACTTGTTTCCAACGCCAAAAATTCCTATATATATAAACCCCCGAAAAGAACCCTAGATCAGAAGTACCACCACCGCAAGCCTCTGCAGCCACAAAAAACCAATCGGGGGCCCATTCTGGCACCCTGCCGGAGGAGGGAATCATCACCGGAGGCCATCTTCATCATCCCGGCGGTCTCCATGACAAGGAGGGAGTAGTTCACCCTCGGGGCTTAGGGTATTTATCAGTAACTATCTGTTTGATCTCTCTCTCCCTCTCTCTCTCTCGTGTTCTTAATTTGGCATGATCTTGATGTATCGCGAGCTTTGTTAATATAGTTGGTACATATGGTGTTTTCCCCTCTCTATCTTGTTGTGATAAATTGAGATTCTACCTTTGAGGTTTCACTATTATCGGAATGAATACTTTTATGGATTTGAGAACACTTGATGTATGTCTTGCGTGGGATACCCGTGGTGACAATGGGGTGTTCTATTGATTCACGTGATGTATGTTTGGGCACTCAACTTGCAGATTCCCAAGGTGACATTGGGGTAATCTATGCATAGGGGTTGATGCACGTTTTCGTCCTTGTTTCTTCGGTAGAAATCTTGGGGCACTCTTTGAAGTTCTTTGTGTTGGATTGAATATTATGAATCTGAAGTTGTTTGATGCATATCGTATAATTGACCCACGGATACTTGTGATGACATTGGAGTATCTAGGTGACATTAGGGTTGATTGATGTGTATCATATGGTGTTATTTTACTACGAACTCTAGGGTTGTTTGTGACACTTATAGGAATAGCTCAATGGATTGATCAGAAAGAATAACTTTGAGGTGGTTTCATACCCTACAAACAATTTCGTCTTATGTTCTCCGTGATAGGAACTTTGGAGTGACTCTTTGTTGCACGTTGAGGGATTGTTATGTGATCCAAATATGTTATCATTGTCGAGAGAATTTGCACTAGTGAAAGTATGAACCCTAGGCCTTGTTTTCAAGAAATGTAATACCGTTTTTGCTCACTTTTGTTACTAGTTACCTTGCTGTTTTTATATTTTCAGATTACAAAAACCTATATCTACCATCCATATTACACTTGTATCACCATCTCTTCGCCGAACTAGTGCACCTATACAATTTACCATTGTATTGGGTGTCTTGAGGACACAAGAGACTCTTTGTTATTTGGTTGCAGGGTTGTTTGAGAGAGACCATCTTCATCCTACGCATCCCACGGATTGATAAACCTTAGGTCATCCACTTGAGGGAAAATTTCTACTGTCCTAAAAAACTCTGCTCTTGGAGGCCCGACACGGGTCTACAAGAAGAAGGTTGTGTAGTAGACATCACACATAGCCACAAAAGAGCTGGGAGAAGCCCTGTTTTGATTCGCTCTCATAACCTTAAGGGTCTAAACACTAGAATCAAAGCATACATTGGTATGAGGTGTTACTCTCACAACCTTGTATTTGTGCGTGGGATCGTCATGATATTAATTTATGCTCTGGACACTACAAAAAAATTACACTTCCGTGATGATACGTGTTTGTCACAGTAGGTCGCGTTTTTGTCATGCATGTACATCCATGACAAATTTATGACAGAATCAAGATAGCCATACATGTGCTATCGTAGAAGTGTTCCATGACATTACCAAAATTATCATCACGGAAGTGTCCACTTCCATGATGATAAATCGCGCGTCACAGAAGTGCTTTCGTCAAGGGTGACCGACACGTGGCATCCACCGTAACAGAACGCCGTTAAGCTATCGGGTCGGGTTTTGGATCCGATAACCCGTTAACAGCCCCGACCAATGGGGATTTTCCACGTGTAAAATCATCATTGGCTGGAGGAAACACGTGTCGGCTCATCGCTGGGACAGATGTCATCCACTCATTGGACAGAAGGCGCCTATGATACGTTGACACGTGGCACGGCCCAACAGTGGCCCACTCGTGTGAAAAGGCCAGCCCGTTTGACTTGGTCAAAAGCTTGCGGGCCGGCCCATGGAAAGCCTGTTAACGACATGTTCGCATATAGCCCATTTACAGCCCGCTAACCCAAGGCCCATTACACCCTATTCGAATTAGGCCCAGTAGCGTCATCTGGGCCATCCAATATGATTCCAGCCCATTTTCACTTCTGGCCCATGTATGGCCCATGACGTCTTTCGGCCCATATGAGGCCCTATGTAACTCTTGGCCTATTAACGGCTCGTGCTGAAACTGGCCCGTAATGAACAGTGTATTACTTTACACCCATTAACGGCCCGTGGTGAAACTGGCCCGTAATGAACAGTGTATCACTTTATACCCAGTAACGGCCCGTTATTCCGTTGGGCCATTTCCAGCCCATGTTATCTTTCGGCCTTCTCAGAGCCCATTTATTCTTGGGCTATTTTCCAGCATTCGTTTACTTACGGCCCATTACTGTCATTTTCTGCTTGTGGCCAAATTCAGCCCGTGGTTACAGTCGGCCCGTTTGTGGTCCGTTAATACGTTGGGCCGTTTTCATAGCGTCATCAAATATGGCCTATTAACGATGGCCCGTTATGGTCGGCCCATGAACAGACGATTCCAACTCTAGCCCGTTTACGGCCAGAATGCGGTCTGTTTGGCCCATGTTTGGCCAATCGATCATACGGCCCGTATAAGGCCCATTGATGATACGGCCGGTAGAAGGCCCATTGTTTCTACAGCCCGTAGAAGGCCCATTGTTTCTACGGCCCGTAGAAGGCCCACTGTTTATACGGCACGTAGAAGGCCCACTGTTTCTACGGCCCGTAGGAGGCCTACTGTCACTACAGTAAATATTAGCCCATGGTTATTGTGACCTAGTTTTAAAAAATAGGTTATTGCAGCCACTAGCAAACCGCAGAAAAAGAACTGCACTGACTACAAACAAACAAATAAACAAGACAACAAGGAAATAAATAAGCAAGCAACTTACACTAGGCTATCACGGCTATTACACATATTACATTCACTGGGCATCAAAGTTCACCACAAGTGCAAATATAGGGAACACAGCAGCATATAAACGCCGCAGCAAAACAAGTCTAGAACTGAAACCACTTCAGAAGAGCTCAAGAAACAATATCCTGGGTACCTATAATGCTAGCAAGATGCTTAGCAAGCTTATTAACTTTCTCTTGTTTGGCGCTTAAGTCCTCCAGCGCTTGCTGTTGCTCCACAAAGTATGCATCTGAATTCTGCAGGGACTTCCTCAGTCCTTCGGCTTCCTGTCGCATAACATCTGATCGATGTCTTTCAACTTGAAGTTGAGACTCAAGAAGCCGAACTAATTCAGGCAACGAGTTCGAAGAGCTGGTGCCAGCAGTGGTAGCCAGTAACTCAAACACTACATCAAGACAGGACTTTGGGGTTGTCTCAGTGTCTTCAATATAGTTTTTATCAGCTTTCTTGGAAACCAACAGGGATGTCTCACTATCTTGAACCTTATCTGCATTACTTCCTTTACCATTGCATAACAGGGTACTCTTCTCCAATATTTTATCCGCGTTCTAAAAGAGAAACAAACAAACACATCTCAGGTTTACAATGTAGTATATGAAACTCATTTTGGTAAACCAGTTCAGTAGTAAGGTGGACAGGATAACAGCATGAAACAAACATATATCTATGTAGTATGGTCACTGTATGGTCTATATCATTCTAGTTTATGTTGCCAAATCAAGATAGATACAGTTCGAATCATATCTATTTAAGACAAAGCAGCATAGACAGAATATAAGTGTGGGAAACTACACAGCAATAACAACACTTGTAATGTGCATGGCATGAGAACATAACTGTTTATTCAATTGAAACTGAAATCAACATAGAGCAAGTTACAACAGCAAACAGCCAAACACGTTGAAGGAACAGGTTTAAAACATACCTGTTGCGCCATTGGAGTTTCAATTGCATCCTTCAAATTTGAAATTAGTTGGTATCAGTAAATACAGTGATGCAAGAGCAAAGTAGTATGAACCATAGCTACGGAACCTGACCTGAGAACAATTCTTCTTCTGCTTTAAGCGTTGACTTCGGGTTCGGAGTGGTGGTCCTCGTGATTTGGGCACTGCAGTTGCCTTACTAACTGCTCGTGTTTGGGTGCTCTGTGGTGGAGACGGTGCTGTGTCAACGGGAACTGGGTGTCTGCTGGGGTTGGGGTTAGAAGGGGTGTAGCTGGTTCTCTGTCGAACTGGGTAGGGGTACAATCTGCATGAGTGTGGGTTATGTGTGGTGGGGCTGGTTCTTGGGCAAGTACAACCGTGGTTCTATCTGCATCGACAGGTAGCACGATCTTTTCTGAAGACCGTGTTTTTACTCCCACAGATACTGCCATCACTCCCTCCAATTGAAATGGCTGATAAACAAGAAAAGTAATTGAATGTACAGACATTGTAAGATAGACAGGTGCAATGGATAGTAGGGAAGAAAACAGGGCATGAAATAATTCACATTTAGGTTGTCTAAGCAAACAGAATAGCAGGACATAATTTCACATATATGATGGCTAATTAAACAGGATAGCATGACACAATTTCACATGTATGATGGCTAAATAAACAGGATAGAATGACATACTTCAAAATATGATGACTATGTAAACAGGATGACATGATATAACTATACGATGTGTCTATTAAAGTGGTTGGCATGCCATAAATCACAAACATGCCATCGATGGAAACATGATGGCATGATTTCAAGGATAGAATGACATAATTTAAAATATGACGACTATGTAAACAGGATGAGATGATATAACTATATTATGTCTTTAGAAAATGGGTTGGCATGCCATAATTCAGATACATGCTGTCTATGTAAAATCATGGCATGACATAATTCAAATATATGATTTATATACTAAGGAAGTGAGCAGAGGGCAATCGCATATATGATGTGTCAACTAAGGAGATGGCATTCAATATTGTGTATATGATGTAAAAACTAAGCATTGCAATACAACATATGCATTATATGAGTAATATAACCCTGCCAAGTTTAAGCATACACCTCAGGGGGATAATAGGACTGGTCATCTGCCTCTGAATCCTCCTCTGAAGAGCTATCTGTAACCAGCAAGATATCTGCTTCAGCAGGTAGCATTGTCTGCTCTGAAGACGTTGTTTTCACTCTAGATTTCTCCATCACCAATTCAAATGGCTGATGCACAGGAAGAGCAGTTGAATATACATACATTGTCGACAAAAGCAATGAGAAATACAAAAAAAGGACGGCATGATATAATTCACATATATGACACTTGCCTAAACAGCATGGCATTGCATAATTCACATACATAATGCCTTGCAACAAGATAACATTACATAATTCACATATATAATGTCTTGCAACAAGATGGCATTGCATAATTCACATATATGGTAATTAGACACTAAACAGGTGGCATTCACACAAAGCATGTCTAAACTAAGCAAATGACATAGAAATGCAAGATACCATACGCGTGATATGAGCAACATAACCCTGCCAAGTTAGGGCATGCACCTCGGGGGGGAATATGACTGGTCATCTGTCTCTGAATCCTCCTCTGAGGAGCTATCGGTAACCAGCAAGACATGCGCTTCGTCAGATAGCATTGTCTGCTCTGAAGACCTTGTTTCCACTCCAGATTTTTCCATGACCGTGTCGAATGGCTGATGCACAGGAAGAGTAATTGAATGTACTAAAATTGTTGACAAATTTAACACGTAATAAAAAATGATGGCATGATATAATTCAGATATAAGATGACTGGCTAACCAGGGTGGCATTGCAAAATTCACATATATGATGCCTGGCTAGACAAGATGGCATTGCATGATTCACATATACGATAAAGAAACTAAACAGATGGCATTGACACAAAGCATGTCTAAACTAAGCAGATGACATCTTTAATGTATACAGTAAGCAATGCAAGGCACCATATGCATGATATTACCAACATCAGCATGCCAAGTTAGAGTGAAGACCTCATGGGGTAAATAGGAGTGGTCTTCTCCTTCTGAATCCCCCTCAGAACAGTTATCTTCCTCTTGATTACGATCCGAAATGGGTGGAGGGGGGCTGCCTTTGCGCCCACCATGGAACGACGTCTGCATGAAATTTTATTGCCACGCAAGGCTCATCTCTTTTGCTCTACATGATCAGTTCCATTGTGTACAATAACCGGCATGCATAGGAATAAAACATAGTGAGATTATGTAAGGAGTGCATGCCAAATCCAGAGTGATGGTAGCAAACTGTGGATAGACCCAAAACCAATGATAGCAGGCAGATAA
Organism: Triticum aestivum; assembly: GCF_018294505.1. Classification (NCBI taxonomy): domain Eukaryota; kingdom Viridiplantae; phylum Streptophyta; class Magnoliopsida; order Poales; family Poaceae; genus Triticum; species Triticum aestivum. The sequence goes on along the minus strand of NC_057796.1, from coordinate 275,310,405 downwards.
TAACTTTAGTTAAAAAATACAGATAATGGCTCCTTTAATGTTTGTTTGCACCCAACATGAAACTCATAGTAGACACCGGAGATTAACCAGATAGTAGACAGATAGTACTAATTGATGCCCCAATATGTACCCCACAACCATTTAAAAACTCAAGTTTCAGCATTAGTTTGGACCTGACTCGGAGTCTAATAGGTGAACACGACGATAATGTAGCATGTCATCATATTAAGCGACGCATAACGTAAGCAGACACGGAAGAGTGCGACCTCTCTTGCGGACCCGTGTAGTCCTCAAGGTCATCTGCTCAGTTGATGATGGTAATGCAGTTGTCGTGGCTGCCGGCGGCGGGGAAGAAGATCTGAGGCGGCGAAAGACAGTCTGGAGAGCGGATCCCTACTGTGGTGAACCCTTCCGTCGTTGGAGCAGCTGAGCTGGGGTGGAACACAGCGCCGCAGGAGCAGGACAAACCACACAAGGTTTTCTTTGACACATATCTGAATAGAAGTAATTGAGTAAGGGCTTGTTTGAATTTGAGGATTCTAACAATGCAGGGATAGGAAATAGACAGGAATAGGATAGGAATGCACGTGCAAAACAGAAAATTTAAAAACACAGGATTTCTGCCAATCTGGGTGTTTGATTCACAACAATTGGAAGATCACAGGATGCAAAAAAGCATGGTGAGATTAAGTCAAACCACAAGAAAATGTACGGTTATAATTCTATTATGCAACTATCTCTTAGTCTTGTGCTTGATGAATAGGAACATGAAAAGGAGGAGAAGTGGAAATTAGAATTCCTACGGTTTTTCTTTCAAGGAGACACTAAAGGAACAAATCCTACAGTTTTCCTTTGCTCCATTCCTTTGCACCAAATTCATGAAAAGTAGTACCATAGGAAACTTTCCAATTCTGATGTTTTTCATTCACTTTTCCTTTCCAGCACTGGCGATTCTAGTAGGCAGGCTTGAGCAAGGAAAATCCTACACTAAAAAAATGTTTTTGTGCTACTTCTATTACTTTGGACCCAGGCCACTGCCGTACTAGCTCAACTCCCAGGCCCATCGACAAATGCACAGCTCAAACACGCAGAGATAAATAATGATGGCGTTCAAGAGAGTCCATCATGGATAGCTAAGTTGCCTGGTACCTCACTGCTTGTCATATAGTAGGATAAAATAATTGTATTTCCCGTTACTACGAGTGCTCAGTGGACAATATATATAACATGTAGAGTAAAAAAGAGATGCAACAAGTGTACAACCTCTTTGGCGAAGCCATGTCGATCTCAGCGTGATTGGGTTGGCCGGTGAGGATGCTCCGGCTGACTTGGCTGTCGGAGGAGAGGAAGAAGATCTTAGGCGTCTGGAGATGGAGCCCGAGGTACTGCTCCGCTGTGATGGAGGGTTTCGTCGTTGGAGCAGCTCCGGTGAGTTGTACGACGCCGAGGCTGAAGCAGGACAAGAGAGCCAACGAACAACGTTAACCTGAGTGGAATTCTAATAGCATCTCCAATACATGACGTAAAATACATAACCAAAAAGTGCTAGATGTAAAATACATCAGCCGCTCATCTCTGAACTTAACTGTCGAAACTGAATTTAACTGTCGAAACTGAACTTAACTGTCGAAACTGAACTTAACTATCGAAACTGAATTTTGCTGTCGAAACTGAATTTTGTTGTCGAAACTGAACGCACTAGCAAGGTGAGGCTACACGTCGGTCGACTGACTTTTTATATCTCTGGTCAGTCGACTTTGCAGCCGTTGGATACGAAATTAAGGGCATGCGGTTCATCTTCAACCTCCACCCCCCCTGAGCCGCCAGCCACCACCGGCCAAACAGCAGCCCCCCGCCGCCCGCGGCCGGCGGTGCGCCGCCCCGCTCGCCCCGAAAACACTCCCCACCGCCGGTCCGCCGCCGCCCCGGCCATCCCTCTAGGCCCCCCGTGCCGAGCTTTTTCTCCAGCGATCCCCACGTCACTGCCCCACCACCGCCGGCGACCACCGCCCCCATCCTGAACCCTAAGATAGATAGTGGGGTACCTCTCCGGTGAGCCCCCCTCCCC